>NC_053025.1:85294270-85594270 GCF_003073215.2 Triticum urartu | reverse complement strand
CCAAAAATGATATACCCAAGGTACGATAAAGAGAAATGATATACCTAAGAAATATTTCTGCCCCAAATTATATACACCAAGATTATAATTAAAGTGTGACATACTCCAAAATTAGATAGCCAAAATCGATATACCAAAGAAATATTTTTGAGTATGGAACGTTGGTTCCACTTCATATGTAGGTTCATACCCAGGACATTATACGTGTGCGTATATGCAACCTTCGAACTTCCTTAAAATTTTTACATGTCAAGTTTCCATATGGACGTTATATTCTATCCTGGCATAAAAATGGACATTATATCCAAATTATTGTATAGGCATATTTTTGTATGATATATTTATCCTAGGTATCACATACTCTCCACTATGTATAAAGAACTGATGGAGATGGACGATAGGTTGGGCTCGATGAAAAAAACATATACCCACATACGTATGGTCTCATACTGTGGGTATATGATACCTTATAATTTTCTTAAAAGTCTTAAACATTTGTGGGTATATGATACCTCCTAATTTCTGAAAACATTTACATTGAGTTATATTCTATCCCCACAGAAGAATGGGCATTATATCCTAATTACTATATAGCCATGTTTTTGTATGACTAGCAAAAATGCCCGTGCGTTGTAACGGGAGAAAAAATATTACATACTGCCACAATAACCATGTTTAACAAACCCATGCTCGCCCATCCCACCTCCACTTGTGCTTTGCCCACGCGCCCACGGCGACAGCTGCTTCTTCCCGAGCCCCACCCACACATGTACATGTTCCACCCACGCTTCATGCACACGCCCACGGTAACCTTGGTTTCCACGCGCTCGCACTTGAGGAACAACCGACACCGCCGGGAGGACGCTGATGGAGGAGTTCTATCCTTGTGTGCATTGGACACACGCCTCATGTCGTCCTTGTCGACCACGACGACCAACAACCAGGCCTCAACCGAGGCGACACGACGGTCCGGATGTTTGTGTGTCTTCATGGCTTGATGCACAACAACATGTGGCCGTGTGTCTTCACACCGGCAGAGGTGGCCTATGTTGCTAAGCTCCATCGTTCTCTCCGTCAGGGACATATCCCCAGGCCGCCCTCGTCTTTCCATTGAAGTTGTGAGTTAGGGGTAAACATGGGCATTAGTCGGACTATACCATGAAAGTTTGGTTGATGTTAGGCCTGAGTCTGAACATAGAAACAAAACACAAAAATCCCAAAGAAAATAATATCTAAAACACTTGGATTAATATCATACCAGTTGGAATTTGCAAGCACTTCGAAAACAAAAGAGAATGAAGTCATGGTGTGGAACCATTTCTTTGGAAGTGCAGCATCATTTTAAGTCATAACATGGAAGTGATGACCCACAAGTATAGGGGATCTATCGTAGTCCTTTCGATAAGTAAGAGTGTCGAACCCAACGAGGAGCAGAAGGAAATGACAAGCTGTTTTCAGTATGGTGTTCTCTGCAAGCACTGAAATTATCGGCAATAGATAGTTTTATGATAAGGTAATTCGTAACGGGGAACAAGTAACAAAAGTAAACAAGGTGCAGCAAGGTGGCACAATCCTTTTTGTAGCAAAGGACAAGCCTGGACAAATTCTTATATAAAGGAAAACGCTCCCGAGGACACATGGGAATTATCGTCAAGCTAGTTTTCATCACGCTCATATGATTCGCGTTCGTTACTTTGATAATTTGTTATGTGGGTGGACCGGTGCTTGGGTACTTCCCTTCCTTGGACAAGCATCCCACTTATGATTAACCCCTCTTGCAAGCATCCGCAACTACAAAAGAAGCATTAAGGTAAACCTAACCATAGCATGAACATATGGATCCAAATC
Source organism: Triticum urartu (assembly GCF_003073215.2). Lineage (NCBI taxonomy): Eukaryota > Viridiplantae > Streptophyta > Magnoliopsida > Poales > Poaceae > Triticum > Triticum urartu. Next base: position 85,592,422 of record NC_053025.1, on the reverse strand, counting down.
AGCCCCTTACGAAGCAACGCATAAACTAGGGTTTAAGCTTCTGTCATTCTAGCAACCCATCATCTACTTATTACTTCCCAATGCCTTCCCCTAGGCCCAAACAATGGTTAAGTGTCATGTAGTCGATGTTCACATGACACCACTAGGGAAAGACAACATACATCTCACCAAAAAATCGAACGAATACCAAATTCACATGACTACTTATAACAAGACTTCTCCCATGTCCTCAGGAACAAACGTAACTACTCACAAATCATATTCATGTTCATAATCAGAGGGGTATTAATATGCATAAAGGATCTGAACATATAATCTTCCACCGAATAAACCAACTAGCATCAACTACAAGGAGTAACCAACACTACTAGCAACCAGTAGGTACCAATCTGAGGTTTGGAAACAAAGATCGGATACAAGAGATGAACTAGGGTTTGAAAGGAGATGGTGCTGATGAAGATGTTGATGGAGATTGACACCATCCCGATGAGAGGATCGATGGTGATGCTGATGGTGACGATTTCCCCCTCCCGAAGGGATGTTTCCCCGGCAGAACATCTCCGTCGGAGCCCTAGATTGGTTCTGCCAAGGTTCCGCATCGAGACGGCGGTGCTTCCTCCCGAAAGCTTCCTTCTTATTTTTTCCAGGACAAAAGACTTCATATAGCAAAAGATGGGCACCAAAGGCCTGCCAGGGGGCCCACAAGGCAGGGGGCGCGCCCCCACCCTCGTGGACGGTGGGTGGCCCCCCTCCGGTACTTTCTTCGCCCAATATTTTTAATATATTCCAAAACTGACTTTCATGGAGTTTCATGACTTTTGTAGTTGTGCAAAATAGGTCTCTAATATTTGCTCCTTTTCCAGCCCAGAATTCCAGCTGCCGGCTGTGACGCCCCCGATTTGACCGTACACTAATCATACACGCAAATGTGTACGATCAAGATCAAGGACTCACGGGAAGATATCACAACACAACTCTAGACACAAATTAAGATAATACAAGCTTTATATTACAATCCAGGGGCCTCGAGTGCTCAAATACATAAGCTCGAATACACAAGAGTCGGCGGAAGCAATAATATCTGAGTACAAACATAAGTTAAACAACATTGCCTAAAGAAGGCTAGCACAAAAGTAGCAATGATAGAAAAGGCAAGGCCTCCTGCCTAGGACCTCCTAACTACTCCTCGAAGTCGAACTCCACGTAGAATCATCCTCGGGATCCTCTGGCTCCTGGACTCCAGCATCTGGTTGCGACAACCAGGTATAGAAAGGGGAAAAGGGGGGCAAAGCAACCGTGAGTACTCATCCAAAGTACTCGCAAGCAAGGATCTACACTATATATGCATTGGTATCAATGAAATGGGAAGTATCCGTGGACTAAACCGTAGAATGCCAGAATAAGAGGGGGATAGCTAGTCCTATCAAAGACTACGCTTCTGGCAGCCTCCATCTTGAAGCATATAGAAGAGAGTAGATGGCAAGTTCACCAGGTATCATCGTATATGATAATCCTACCCGGCGATCCTCTCCTCGTCACCCTGTTAGAGAGAAATCACCGATTTGTATCTGGACCTTGAAAGGGTGTGTTTTATTAAGAACCCGGTTTTAGTTGTCATAAGGTCAAGGTACAACTCTGGGTCGTCCTTTTACCGAGGGACACGGCTATTCGAATAGATAAACTTCCCTGGAGGTGTGCACCACACTGCCCAACACGCTCGATCCCTCTGGTCGGACACACTTTCCTAGGTCATGCCCGGCCTTGGAAGATCAACACGTCGCAGCCCCACCTAGGCACAACAGAGAGGTCAGCACGCCGGTCTAAATCCTATGCGCGCAGGGGTCTGGGCCCATCGCCCGTTGCTCACCTGCACGTTGCAAACGTGGCCGGTAAGCAGACCTAGCCTCCCTAATACAAGAGTAGGTGTTCGGGTCCAATCCGGCGCGCGCCGCTCAGTCGCTGACGTCAAGAAGGCTTCGACTAATACCACGACGTCGAGTGCCCATAACTGTTCCCGCGTAGTTGGTTAGTGCGTATAGGCCAGTGGCCTGACTCAGATCAAATACCAAGATCTTGTTAAACGTGTTAATTGATGTAACCACGGACGCCGACCAGGGCCAGGCCCACCTCTCTCCTAGGTGTTCTCAACCTGCACTGTCGCTCTGCCACAAAGTAACTATCAGGGGGCTGTCGGGAACCCAGGCCCATCACTTCCTGGATGCAACCACCTGCCCCTTCAGCCCCCATCTCCAAACAGTAACATAAGTATGTAAAAGTATATATTATATGTACCCGTGATCACCTCCTGAAGTGATCATGGCCCAGTAGTATAGCATGGCAGACGGACAAGAGTGTAAGGCCACTGATGATAAACTAGCATCCTATACTAAGCATTTAGGATTGCAGGTAAAGGTATCAACAATTGTAGCAACAATGACATGCTATGCAGCAGAATAGGATTAACCGAAAGCAGTCACATGCTACACTACTCTAATGCAAGCAGTAGAGAGAAGAATAGGCAATATCGGGTTGATCAAGGGGGGGGGGGCTTTCCTGGTTGCTCTAGCAAGGAGGGGTTGTCAACACCGTAGTCGTACTGGATAGTAGCGGCGTAGGTCTTGTAGTCTACCGGAGAAAAGAGGGGGAAGAAACAATAAATATAATGCAAACATTAGCATGACGATGCATGACATGACAATGAGCGGTGCTAGGTGTGCTCTAACATGGTAGTTGGTGATACCGGCGAAGGGAGGAAACATCCGGGAAAGTATCCCCGGTGTTTCACGTTTTTGGACAGATGAACCGAAGGTAAAATGTTGCACATTCGCTATACTAGGGACGTGTGGCGGACGAACGGACCGCGTATTCGGATTCATCTCATCGTCCTGAGCAAGTTTCATATACAAAGTATTTTCATCCGAGATACAGTTTATTTTATATTAATTATTAAAATTTTAATTCATTTTCAGGAATTAATAGATTAATTTTAATCGAAAAGCATTTATGATGTCATCATGACGTCAGCATAACATCATCGGTCAATGCGGACTATTGACCGGTCAAATTGCAGGGTGGGTACTGTCTGTCATTGTCACATTATCCAAATTAACCTATTAATTATTTTAATTAGTTAATTAGGTTAACTAATGTTTAATTAGTTTAATTAAACATGATTAATTAAGTAAATTAATGATCTAATTAATTAATATTTTTATTTATTTATATTTTGTTCTAATTTTCCCGGGGCGTGGGCCCCGGCGTTCAGTGGCACAGAGGCCAAATGGGGTAGGCGTTAGCAGGAGCCCGGGTAGTGGCTAACGGGGCGAAGCCCCGGGGGAGTGCGGGCGACAGCCAACGAACATGGCAGGGCGCCGACGAGGCTCGGTTAGGCGTGTGCCGGAGCGCGGGAAGCGGTGGGGCGATGAGCAACAGCGGGAGGCAAGAAGCAACGGCGGTGGACGAGCGCAACCATTAGCGGGGCGCGGTCGGGAGCGGTGCGGCGCAGGGCTGAGGTGGCCAGGCTGCGACGGTGCTCGCGACCAGGGCGCGACCAGAGACTGTGCCAGGCGAGGCCAAAACGCGGCGGGAGTGCGACGGGGGCGCAGGGTAGGGGCGCGGCGGTGGTGGCTGGGCTCGGCGACGACGGTAGGGAGCAGCGGAGCGGGAACCGCGGCGGCCAACGACGGAAGCCGCTACGCGCAGTTGTCCGAAGCAGTGAGCAGCTGTGGGCGCGGCCCCGTGCGAGTAAGCGCGCGTGGGTGCGCGGGCGGAAGAGGAGCCGCACGGCGAGCGTGCTGGTGTGGGCTGGCGCCGGTCGGAGGCAAGGCCAAGCAAGGAGCGACGCGAACGTGGCGCAGCCGGAGCGGGGCGAGGCGCTATCGCGGGCACGGGGGCGGGCGTTGACCGAGCAGGGCGGTGTGGGAACGCAGCATCGAGCGTGACTGGGTTCGAAGCGTCGCCGAGCGGGAGCAGTGAGGAAGAGGAGGAGGTTGGGGTTCTCACGGGCGTCGTGAGAAGAGGGTTCGGCAAGGCTCGAGGGCGACCCGCGGGGTGGAGGACGAGGAGGCGAGGTGGCGACGGTTGACGGCTCCGGGCGACGACAGCGAGGGGCTCTGACGAGGTGGGCGTTGGGGGCGCCTGGGTCAGGGCGGCGAGCGTTGGGCGCTCCCGATCCAGATCCTGGTTGGGAGCGCGCTTGGGCCGGCCTGGTTGGCCCAGAGGCAGTTGGGCCGAGGCCCAACGGGGGGAGGGGGGGGTTTATTTTATTTTTGTTTGCTTTCTTTTTACCTTTTGTTTATTTTATTTTACTGTTTTATTTTATTTCTTGAACTAATTTTGTTTTATACATAACAAAGTGAATTCCTAATTTAGTGTCTCATCATCACCCACTACCACAATTTTTTTACCCAAAACAAAATAGATTAGCATTTTGTAAAATATCAATGGCATTTACTTCATTTTTTAAACTACCGTTTTAACCATTTTAGAGTATTTAAGCATTTTATAAAAGTGTGGTTTCTCCACCATAATTACCTATGCATTATTTGGCCCGAACATTTTAGTTTTAATATTTGAAAACTTTTATTGTTTGCTTGATTTTGAGTTTGAATCTGAATTGGTTTCGAACTAACGCGAGATTAGCAGCAATAACCGAGGTGACGTGGCATCGTTAACGTGGGATTATTATAGCCTAATTATCCGGGCGTCACAATGCTCCTCCACTACAAGAAATCTCGTCCCGAGATTTAAGTGGCAGAGTAAGGGGGAAGACTAGGTTACGCAATTTCTAACGATTCTTCTCGGTCTTGGTTGCTCTTCTCAAAGAGGTCGATCCACTATGTTGATGTCTTCATTTCTCCGCTTCAGGTCATCCTGATGAAGTCGGCATCCTTTCTTTGGGAACTCCATCGTACTTATGAAAATGATAAGGGGTAGCTCCGGAAGAACGGAACTCTACAAGGTGGCTATCTGGTTTATAACTCGGGGAATGTGATCGATAGTAACTCTCGAGTTGAAACCTAAGAAATATCGAGAGCAAAGTAAGAAGGTAATTAAGAAGTTTCAAGCAGGTAGGCAATTGGTTGATGCCTGAAATAGGGCGTGAAAGGGTATAGAGCAACGCGAGAAAGTGTTGCGTATGATACCATAATAGAGCACTAGGAAGGTGGGCCGTGAATTAAATACGAAGCCAAGCGCGAGGAATAAGTTTGGAAACAGGGGGTATAGGAGAGTCAGGTTTCGATCCTGTGGAACTGTGGGTTATGGGCCCACCTTGTGGGTTAAAAGTAGGAAGGGCGAAGACGTCTTGCATGATCATGCAAGCAAGGCATGTCAGAGGGTAGCCTTTCAATTATGTTGGCAACAATGTTGGTACCAAGGGCGAGGGACGACGAGAACCATTTTCCTGCTCATTGAATGAGGTGGACCAATAGGCAAAGTTCTCATCCATTGGTGGTTACCGGAATGTCATCAACAAAAGTAACAGGGTCTTGCTGACAGAGTGGTACAACGAGGTGCTTACAAAAGCAGTGACTTATTACTGCTTAGATCATATAAACCTCAAGAAGGTTAAACAAATCAATGGAAAGGAAAATGTGATTATCAGATTAAAAAGAACAATGGAAAGGAAAATGTGTTTAAACACATAATTCAGGGGTATATCCTTCCCAAGGACAAGTAGAGCATGATATCCATGACAGGATATAATTGTAGAAAACCCTTTCACTAAAGGGGAGAGAAATTTCATGACATTACCCATACAACGGTGTTTGGATAATTTGATAAAGAAAATTTAGCATTGTGCTTCAAATGTTCTTATTGAAAAATCAGAGTACCACAGACATGCTTATAGATAGCATTGACATGGTCATCAGGTGAAGATCAGACTTTGGAAACAGAAGGGATCCATCAGGAACAATTATAGAATAAGTCTTACAATTTCCTCACGGAAGAATGACTAACCTAGCCAAAAAGGAAACTATAACAATAGGTCCTCCGGCCAGGTGTGCTAGGCATGACATCACCTTACCAAGCCATATAAAGACCAATGTCATAACTCTTGGAAAATATGTTCCAACCACCATATCTGACCGGGATCCAGATTTGATTGGTGTCAGGATACCTCAGACTCGGGATGCCCAAGAATAAAAGGTGCAACAACAGTTGACTGAACAATGGAAGAAAGTTCCGAAACCAGAGTCCAACATTAAACCAAGGAGAGGATGAGGAGGTGGCTGATGGACTCAGCGATATATCATCGAGATTTCCAAAAAGATGGATTTCCACAATTATGTGAACAAGGAGATAACATTTGTCATATCAAATGATATAATGATGTATGCTAGACATTGTTGAGGAAATCGTTAACTGGTAACTGCTCGGTTGGCTGGCGAGTAGGGGATTAATAGGCTAATCGGCAAGTTAATCGGCCATTTAATCAATTAATCGGACGATTTATCAGTTTATCGGCTACTCGGTGACCCTATGAGTAGGGATTAATCGGCAAGTTAACTTGTTAATCGGATGAATTCTTGAACAGGAAGCTAGAGGAAAAACATACACAATTAAACATTAGCTGAAAGGTCCACCTGAATTATGGGCTTAGGTAGTACAATCAATGTTAGAATGGTGATTCGATAACTAATGGCCTAAGAATGTAATGTCGACCATTAACTTCAGAGTAATAGGTTTGATAGAACTTTTGAATTCACACATCATAGTTCAATTGACGGTTTTCCGGTTAGAAACAACACGAGGACCAAGGAATGAATGGAAATGGCAAGAAGTATCACTTGTACCAAGAATTCATAAGAGGTGGTGAAATTCTCATGACATTCTTGACATAAAATATGGTAATACTCCAAGGTAAAGAAGAATAATTGCTGGATAGCAAGGATCTCTAGGTATATGCTACCTCTTGAGCACTGCGTTGGTTTTCCCTTGAGGAGGAAAGGGTGATGCAGTAAAGTAGCGTAAGTATTTCCCTTAGTTTTTGAGAACCAAGGTATCAATCTAGTAGGAGATCACGCTCGAGTCCCACGCACCTACACAAACAAATAAGAACCTTGCAACCAACGCGATAAAGGGGTTGTCAATCCCTTCACAGTCACTTACGAGAAAGAGAAATAAAGATGCGAAGTAAAATAAACGGCAATAGAAATAGCTAAGTGTTGGAAGATTAATATGATGGAAGATAGACCCGAGGGTCATAGGTTTCACTAGTGTCTTCTCTCAAGAGCATAAGTATTACGGTGGGTAAACGAATTACTGTCGAGCAATTGATAGAATTGAGCATAGTTATGAGAATATCTAGGTATGATCATGTATATAGGCATCACGTCCGCGACAAGTAGACCGAAATGATTCTGCATCGACTACTATTACTCCACATATCGACCGCTATCCAACATGCATCTAGAGTATTAAGTTCATAAGAACAGAGTAATGCTCTAAGCAAGATGACATGATGTAGAGGGATAAACTCATGCAATATGATATAAACCCCATCTTTTTATCCTCGATGGCAACAATACAATTCGTGCCTTGCTGCCCCTGCTGTCACTGGGAAAGGACACCGCAAGATTGAACCCAAAGCTAAGCACTTCTCCCATTGCAAGAAAGATCAATCTATTAGGCCAAACCAAACTGATAATTCGAAGATACTTGCAAAGATAAACCAATCATACATAAAAGAATTCAGAGAAGAATCAAATATTGTTCATAGATAAACTTGATCATAGACCCACAATTCATCGGATCTCGACAAACACACCGCAAAAGAAGATTACATCGAATAGATCTCCAAGAAGATCGAGCAGAACTTTGTATTGAGATCCAAAGAGAGAGAATAAGCCATCTAGCTAATAACTATGGACCCATAGGTCTGAAGTAAACTACTCACACATCACCGGAGAGGCCATGGAGTTGATGTAGAGGCCCTCCATGATCAATGCCCCCTCCGGCGGAGCTCCGAAAAAGGCCCCAAGATGGGATCTCTCGGGTACAGAAGGTTGCGCCAGTGGAATTTGGTTTTCGTGGTGCTCCTGGATGTTTTGGGGGTACGTGGATATATATAGGAGGAAGAAGTACGTCAGTGGAGCAACGAGGGGCCCATGAGGGTGGAGGGCGCGCCCAGGGGGGTAGGCGCGCCCCCCTGCCTCGTGGCCTCCTTGATTGTTTGTTGACGCCCACTCCAAGTCTACTGGATCACGTTTCTTGAGAAAATCACGTTCCTGAAGGTTTCATTCCGTTTGGACTTCGTTTGATATTCCTTTTCTGCGAAACACTGAAATAGGCAAAAACAGCAATTTGGGCTGGGCCTCCGGTTAATAGGTTAGTCCCAAAAATGATATAAAAGTGTAAAATAAAGCCCGTTAACATCCAAAAAATATAATATAATAGCATGGAGCAATCAAAAATTATAGATACGTTGGAGATGTATCAAGCATCCCCAAGCTTAATTCCTGCTCGTCCTCGAGTAGGTAAATGATAAAAAAGAATTTCTGATGTGGAATGCTTTCTAACATATTTCTCAATGTAAATTTTCTTTATTGTGGCATGAATGTTCAGATCTGAAAGATTCAAGATAAAAGTTTAATATTGACATAAAAATAATAATACTTCAAGCATACTAACTAAGCAATCATGTCTTCTCAAAATAACATGGCCAAAGAAAGTTCATCCCTACAAAATCATATAATTTGTTCATGCTCCATTTTCGTCACACAAGAATGCTCTCATCATGCACAACCCCGATGACAAGCCAAGCAATTATTTCACACTTTAGTAATCTCAAACTTTTTTGAACTTTCACGCAATACATGAGCGTGAGCCATGGATATAGCACTATGGGTGGAATAGAATATAATGAAGGGGGTTATGTGGAGAAGACAAAAAAGCAGAAAGTCTCACATTGACGCGGCTAATCAATGGGCTAGGGAGATGCCCATCAATTGATGTCAATGCAAGGAGTAGGGATTGCCATGCAACGGATGCACTAGAGCTATAAATGTATGAAAGCTCAACAAAAGAAACTAAGTGGGTGTGCATCCAACTTGCTTGCTCACGAAGACCTAGGGCACTTGAGGAGGCCCATTGTTGGAATATACAAGCCAAGTTCTATAATGAAAAGTTCCCACTAGTATATGAAAATGACAAAATAAGAGACTCTCTATCATAAAGATCATGGTGCGACTCTGAAGCACAAGTGTGGAAAAAGGATAGTAGCATTGCCCCTTTTATTCTTTCTCTTTTTTTGGGCCTTCTTTTTTTTTGGTCTTTCTCTTTTTTTATTTAGGACAATGCTCTATTAATGATGATCATCACACTTCTATTTATTTACAAATCAATGATTACAACTCGATAGTAAAACAAGATATGACTCTATATGAATGCCTCCGGCGGTGTACCGGGATGTGTAGTGACTCATGAGTGACATGTATGAAAAAATTATGAATGGTGGCTTTGCCACAAATACGATGTCAACTACATGATCATGCAAGGCAATATGACAATGATGATGCGTGCCATAATAAATGGAATGGTGGAAAGTTGCATGGCAATATATCTCGGAATGGCTATGGAAATGCCATAATAGGTAGGTATGGTGGCTGTTTTGAGGAAGATATAAGGAGGTTTATGTGTGATAGAGCGTATCATATCACGGGATTTGGATGCACCGGCGAAGTTTGCACCAACTCTCAAGGTGAGAAAGGGCAATGCACGGTACCGAAGAGGCTAGCAATGATGGAAGGGTGAGAGTGCGTATAATCCATGGACTCAACATTAGTCATAAAGAACTCACATACTTATTGCAAAAATCTACAAGTCATCAAAAACCAAGTATTACGCGCATGCTCCTAGGGGGGTAGATTGGTAGGAAAAGACCATTGCTCGCCCCGACCGCCACTCATAAGGAAGACAATCAAATAACACTTCATGTTTCAAATTTGTTACACAATGTTTACCATACGTGCATGCTACGGGACTTGCAAACTTCAACACAAGTATTTCTCAATTCACAACTACTCAACTAGAACAACTTTGATATCACTATCTCCATATCTCAAAACAATCATCAAGTATCAAACTTCACTTAGTATTCAATGCACTTCTATGAAAGTTTTTATTATGCCTAAAAGCAAATTGCCATGTTGTTCTAAAGGACTCTCAAAATAATATAAGTGAAGCATGAGAGATCAATTATTTCTATATAATAAAACACCGCCGTGCTCTAAAGGATATAAGTGAAGAACTAGAGAAAAAACTATATAGCTCAAAAGATATAAGTGAAGCACATAGAGTATTCTAATAAATTTCAAATGATGCGAGTCTCTCTCAAAAGGTGTGTACAGAAAGGATGATTGTGGTAAACTAAAAAGAAAAGACTCAAATCATACAAGACGCTCCAATCAAAACACATATCATGTGGCGAATAAAAATATAGCTCCAAGTAAAGTTACCGATGGACGAAGACGAAAGAGGGGATGCCTTCCGGGGCATCCCCAAGCTTAGGCTTTTTGGTGTATTTGAATTTTACCTTGGGGTGCCATGGGAATCCACAAGCTTAGGCTCTTTCCACTCCTTGTTCCATAGTCCATCAAATCTTTACCCAAAACTTGAAAACTTCGCAACACAAAACTTAAATAGAAAATCCCGTGAGCTCCGTTAGCGAAAGAAAAAAACACCACTTCAAGGTACTGTAATGAACTCATTATTTATTTATATAGGTGTTAAACCTACTGTATTCCAACTTCTCTATGGTTTATAAACTCTTTTACTAGCCATAGATTCATCAAAATAAGCAAACAACACAAGAAAAACAGAATCTGTCAAAAACAGAATAGTCTGTAGTAATCTGTAGCTAACGCAGCTTCTGGAACCCAAAAAAATCTAAAATAAATTGCTGGACGTGAGTAATTTATCTATTAATCATCTTAAAAAATAATTAACTAAATAGAACTCTCCAAATAAAAATGACAGCAATTCTCTTGAGCGCTAAAGTTTCTGTTTTTTACAGCAAGATCGAAAAGACTTTCCCCAAGTCTTCCCAACGGTTCTACTTGGCACAAACACTAATTAAACACAAAAAACACAACCAAAACAGAGGCTAGATAAATTATTTATTACTAAACAGGATCAAAAAGCAAGGAATAAAAATAAAATTGGGTTGCCTCCCAACAAGCGCTATCGTTTAACGCCCCTAGCTAGGCATAAAAGCAAGGATAGATCTAGGTATTGCCATCTTTGGTAGGCAATCCATAAGTGGCTCTCATAATAGATTCATAAGGTAATTTAATTTTATTTCTAGGGAAGTTTTCCATGCCCTCCCTTAACGGAAATTGGAATCTAATATTCCCTTCCTTCGTATCAATAATTGCACCAATCATTCTAAGGAAAGGTCTACCAAGAATAATAGGACATGAAGGATTGCAATCTGTATCAAGAACAATTAAATATATGGGCACATAGTTCCTATTTGCAACATTAAGAACATCATTAATTCTTCCCATAGGTTTCTTAATAGTGGAATCTGCAAGGTGCAGGTTTAAAGAACAATCATCAAAATCACGGAAACCTAGCAAATCACATAAAGTTTTCGGAATCATGGAAACACTAGCACCCGAATCACACAAAGCATAGCACTCATGATCTTTAATTTTTATTTTATTGTAGGTTCCCACTCATCATAAAGTTTTCTAGGGATAGAAACTTCCAACTCAAGTTTTTCTTCATAAGATTGCTTCAAAGCATCAACGATATGTTTAGTAAAAGCTTTATTTTGACTATAAGCATGAGGAGAAATTAGCACGGATTGCAACAAGGAAATACAATCTATCAAAGAGAAATTATCATAATTAAATTCCTTAAAATCCAAGATAGTGGGTTCATTGATATCTAAAGTTTTAATCTCTTCAATCCCACTTTTACCAATTTTTGTATCAAGATCTAAAAACTCTGAATTTTTGGAACGCCTTCTAGGTAATGTGGCTCATCTTCAGTCCCATCATTATCAAGATTCATATTGCAAAACAAAGATTTAATAGGGGACACATCAATAACTTTTATATCTTCATCTTTATTTTCATAGAAACTAGAAGAACACGCTTTCACAAAGCAATCTTTCTTAGCACGCATCCTAGCGGTTCTTTCTTTGCACTCATCAATGGAAATTCTCATGGCTTTGAGAGAATCATTGATATCATGCTTAGGTGGAATAGATCTAAGTTTCAAAGAATCAACATCAAGAGATTGTGCAACATGTTCGTGATCAAGTTGCTTAAAAATCATAATATCATTTCTAAGAGAGATGATCTTAGCGGGAGGAAAATACTTAGAGATAAAAACATCTTTGCACTTATTCCATGAATCAATACTATTTTTAGGCAAAGACGAAAACCAAGCTTTAGCACGATCTCTAAGCGAAAATGGAAATAGCTTAAGTTTAACAATATCATTATCCACATCTTTCTTCTTTTGCATATCACACAAATCAAATAAAGTTGTTTAGATGGGTAGCGGCATCTTCACTAGGAAGGCCGGCGAATTGATCTTTCATGAAAAGATTCAACAAAGCAGCATTAATTTCACAAGATTCTACATCGGTAAGAGGAGCAATCGGAGTGCTAAGAAAATCATTGTTGTTGGTATTAGCAAAGTCACACAATTTAGTATTGTCTTGAGCCATCGTGACAAGCAAGCAATCCAACACACGAGCAAACAAGAAACAAGCGAAAAAGAGGCGAACAGAAAAAGAGGGCGAGAGGAAAAGAGGGCGAATAAAACAGCAAGGGTGTAGTGGGGGAGAGGAAAACGAGAGGCAAATGGCAAATAATGTAATGTGAGGGATAAGAGTTTGTGATGGGTACTTGGTATGTCTTGACTTGTGCGTAGACTCCCCGGCAACGGTGCTAGAAATGGCTCATTGTCGGAGTCAAATCTTGACTTGACTTGGCGCGAATCTCCCCGGCACGACGCCAGAAATCCTTCTTGCTACCTCTTGAGCACTGCGTTGGTTTTCCCTTGAAGAGGAAAGGGTGATGCAGTAAAGTAGCGTAAGTATTTCCCTCAGTTTTTGAGAACCAAGGTATCAATCCAGTAGGAGATCATGCTCGAGTCCCACGCACCTACAGAAACAAATAAGAACCTCGCAACCAACGCGATAAAGGGGTTGTCAATCCCTTCATGGTCACTTACGAGAGTGAGATCTGATAGATATGATAAGAAAATATTTTTGGTATTTTTATGATAAAGAGAAATAAAGATGCAAAGTAAAAAAAATGCGAATAAAAATAGCTAAGTGTTGGAAGATTAATATGATGGAAGATAGACCTGGGGGCCATAGGTTTCACTAGTGGCTTCTCTCAAGAGCATAAGTATTACGGTGGGTAATCGAATTATTGTCGAGCAATTGATAGAATTGATCATAGTTATGATAATATCTAGGTATGATCATGTATATAGGCATCACGTCTGCGACAAGTAGACCGAAACTATTCTGCATCGACTACTATTACTCCACACATCGACAGCTATCCAGCATGCATCTAGAGTATTAAGTTCATAAGAACAGAGTAATGCTTTAAGTAAGATGACATGATGTAGAGGGATAAACTCATGCAATATGATATAAACCCCATATTTTTATCCTCGATGACAATAATACAATATGTGCCTTGCTGCCCCTGCTGTCACTGGGAAAGGACACCGCAAGATTGAACCCAAAGCTAAGCACTTCTCCCATTGCAAGAAAGATCAATCTAATAGGCCAAACCAAACTGATAATTCAAAGAGACTTGCAAAGATAAACCAATCATACATAAAGGAATTCAGAGAAGAATCAAATATTGTTCATAGATAAACTTGATCATAAACCCACAATTCATCGGATCTCGACAAACACACCGCAAAAGAAGATTACATCGAATAGATCTCCAAGAAGATCGAGGAGAACTTTGTATTGAGATACAAAGAGAGAGAAGAAGCCATTTAGCTAATAACTATGGCCCCGTAGGTCTGACGTAAACTACTCACACATCACCGGAGAGGCCATGGAATTGATGTAGAGGCCCTCCGTGATCAATGCCCCCTCCGGTGGAGCTCCGGAAAAGGCCCCAAGATGGGATCTCTCGGGTACAGAAGGTTGCGGCGGTGGAATTAGGTTTTCGTGGTGCTCCTGGATGTTTGGGGGGTACGTGGATATATTTAGGAGGAAGAAGTACGTCGGTGGAGCAACGAGGGGCCCACGAGGGTGGAGGGCGAGCCCAGGGGGTAGGCGCCCCCCTGCCTCGTGGCCCCCTTGATTGATTATTGACGCCCACTCCAAGTCTCCGGGATCACATTTCTTGAGAAAATCACGTTCCCGAAGGTTTCATTCCGTTTGGACTTCGTTTGATATTCCTTTTTTGTGAAAACTGAAATAGGCAAAAAAACAGCAATTTGGGCTGGGCCTCCGGTTAATAGGTTAGTCCCAAAAATGACATAAAAGTGTAAAATAAAGCCCATTAACATCCAAAATAGATAATATAATAGAATGGAGCAATCAAAAATTATTGATACGTTGGAGACGTATCAGTATAACACAAAACACGAACAAGTTTGTGTTGGTGGGAAAGTAATAATGTTGTCGATGATAACACAAATCATTGAGGGGAAAGGATGGTACTTGTCATCATGAATTTGATTGATATTCTAGAAGGAGTGAAAATGTTGATGATGATCATGACAATTTATTTGAGAGGATCCACGAAGAAGCAATCGAACAACGACTGCATCAAGCAAAAGGAGTGTTGTAGCGAAAGATTATTGGAACCACGGATACATCTCAACTCAGAATCAAGCTTGCTGTTTGTGGTGAAACGATATGACGAGGAAGAGCGACGTAAGCTTAGCTCATCATCAAAAATTGTGCTCCGGGAAGAAGGACCAGGTAGCATAGTTAAAATTTAGCACGCTAATGATATAGTCGATTAGGCTATGAATAACTTAAATGATTATAAACTCATAAGCAACAAAAATTACATAGAGTTATTGAATCAGAGTTCGGAATCGATTCACTTATTGGTGTTCTCGAGTGACTATTAACTCGGAACCCGGGGGTGGATTGGAATCGGTGAGATTAATAGTTGATGAAGAACTCATAAGAAGTTATGTAGTTCCATGATATTTTCGAGATACTAGAGGGTATACTCGAAGGCAAATCAGAATAGAAACTGAATTGGAGCATTGACTTGCGATAGCAGCTACTTTAATCTTGTCAGAATAGACGAGGCAATGGAATGGTTTCCTTTCAGATATATTGAATAAGGTTAGCATGGTCGGAACCATAACTACAAGGGATCCAATTTACGATACTGGAAGAATTATTCAAATGATTAAATATTCTTGCAAGAAGCTTTCATGATAAGTCCCATATCATGTCCGTGGGCATGAACACAAAAGTTCAAGGTCAACTCCCACTTCTGCAACATAACCTTTCATTCACTTCTCATTTTCAAAAAAGTTGTATTGTTGAAATTTTATTTGGCAAAGCAACAGAAGACCATGCCTCGTTAAAACTTTCGAGTTCATACGGTTTGGGGAAGGCATAGGTTCAACCCATCGGGGCATCTGAGGAGCATATACCACAAATTTCAAGAATAAAAAACACAAGCTCGATAGTAGAGCATGCTTGAGAAAGCAGAGGATACAATTTACCAAAGGCATTATGTATCCGAGGAAAGGCTCACAAGCTTATTGAATACGAAGGACGTTGTCAGATAAAATCCGACAAAGGGTCTGGTGGTCCACAAGGGATTTGATGTGAGCCTCGGTACTCAACCAGAGGAAGAAAGCATGTAAGGATATCAGATTATAGAAACAACTGACTAACTCAAAGCTCAAATGCAAATGAATTATGAATTCCAAGACAAGGGATCAGAAGCAATGCTCTGATTAGGGATGGATAAGTTCAATAGCCTTAGGGGTACAATCGATGGCAATTTGATTGATCGATATCCAGCTCATGTTTAAAATGACGTCTGAGCCGGGAGGATGAATTCTAGGATCTGATTGAGGATTGCGATAATTCGCAACATATTGAATTAACGGATTCAAAATGATAATGACAAAGGATGCCAATAAGATTACCAGACTTATGGGATTAATCATAATGCAAGCAAGAATTTCAAGAGCAATAGGCGGTTGAGGATTTTCGGAAGATCGAATGGTATTTCGAAGACTTTTGTGAAACACAAAAACAACTAGAAATGAACAAATCCTCGGTAAATGTGAGGAATTATTCATAGGGGTATTCATGCGGCAAAGAACTGTAAGGCAGTAGGCACAAAGTATTCTCAGAACAATAGAGAGAATTTTGATGTATCTTATAATAACAAGATCAACTGGGAATGATTGTATGGATGGCAAGTGTACGTGGTTATCCATAGATGTTTATCGATGGATGGGAATTGCAAAAGCGACGGCGCAAAGTCTCGAGAGAACCTCGTCGAGTATCCTCGGAATATTCTGGTGCAGCAGACGATCATCGTAATGAGGTGCTCTCCGGGTGAAAGTGATCACAAGATCCTAATGTTAGTTTTAGAAAAAATCATCTACCCGAATAGAAGAGAGATTAGAGTCCCAGAGTATAGATGAGGAATAAAAGATCCTTATACCACCCAATGGTGACGTGGGCCCATAAGCCACACAGCCATGTTAGTAAAAGTTTTGTAATGTCTAGACTCGACTTCGGCCAAGGAGTGTGGAAGGTGATTCCTACAGGCAATCGGCTCTGATACCAACTTGTGACGCCCCTGATTTTACCGTACACTAATCATACACGCAAATGTGTACTATCAAGATCAATGAATCAGGGGAAGATATCACAACACAACTCTAGACACAAATTAAAATAATACAAGCTTTATCTTACAAGCCAGGGGCCTCGAGGGCTCGAATACATAAACTCGAATACACAAGAGTCAGCGGAAGCAATAATATCTGAGTACAGACATAAGTTAAACAAGATTTCCTTAAGAAGGATAGCACAAAAGAAGCAACGATCGGAAAGGCAAGGCCTCCTGCCTGGGACCTCCTAACTACTCCTCGAAGTCGAACTCCATGTAGAATCATCCTTGGGATCCTCTAGCTCCTGGACTCCAACATCTGGTTGCGACAACCAGGTATAGAAAGGGGGAAAAGGGGGGCAAAGCAACCGTGAGTACTCATCCAAAGTACTCGTAAGCAAGGATCTACACTATATATGCATTGATATCAATGAAATGGGTAGTATCTGTGGACTGAACTGCAGAATGCCAGAATAAGAGGGGGATAGCTAGTCCTATTGAAGACTACGCTTCTGGCGGCCTCCATCTTGAAGCATATAGAAGAGAGTAGATGGCAAGTTCACCAGGTATCATCGTATAGCATAATCCTACCCGACGATCCTCTCCTCGTCGCCCTGTTAGAGAGGGATCACCTGTTTGTATCTAGCACTTGAAAGGGGGTGTTTTATTAAGTATCCGGTTCTAGTTGTCATAAGGTCAAGGTACAACTCCAAGTCGTCCTTTTACCGAGGGACACGGCTATTCGAATAGATAAACTTCCTTGCAGGGGTGCACCACATTACCCTACACGCTCGATCCCTTTGGCCGGACACACTTTCCTGGGTCATGCCCGGCCTCGGAAGATCAACACGTCACAACCCCACCTAGGCACAACAGAGAGGACAGCATGCCAGCCTAAGTCCTATGCGCGCATGGGTCTGGGCCCATCGACCGTTTCTCACCTGCATGTTGCGAACGCGACCGATAAGCAGACCTAGCCTCGCTAATACAAGAGCAGGCATTCCAGTCCGATCCGGCGCGCGCCTCTTAGTCGCTGATGTCAAGAAGGCTTCGGCTGATACCATGACGTAGAGTGCCCATAACCGTTCCCGCGTAGTTGGTTAGTGCTTATAAGCCAGTGGCCAAACTCAGATCAAATACCAAGATCTCATTAAACGTGTTAATTGATGTAACCAAAGACGCCGACCAGGGTTAGGCCCACCTCTCTCCTAGGTGTTCTCAACCTGCCCTGTCGCTCCGCCACAAAGTAACCATCAGGGGGCTGTCGGGAACCTAGGCCCATCACTACCTGGATGGAACCACCTGCCTCTTCAGCCCCCATCTTCGAACAGTGACACAAGTATGTAAAAGTTTATAGTATATGTACCCATGATCACCTCCCGAAGTGATCATGGCCCATTAGTATAGCATAGCAGATGGACAAGAGTGTAAGGACACTAATGATAAACTAGCATTCTATACGAAGCATTTAGGATTGCAGGTAAAGGTATCAACAATTGTAGCAACAATGACAGGCTATGAGGCAGAATAGGATTAACCGAAAGCAGTAACATGCTACACTACTCTAATGCAAGCAGTAGAGAGAAGAATAGGCGATATCAGGTTGATCAAGGGGGGGGGGGCTTGCCTGGTTGCTCTGGCAAGATGGAGGGGTCGTCAATACCGTAGTCGTACTGGATAGCAACAACGTCGGTCTCGTAGTCTACCGGAGGGAAGAGGGGGGAGAAACAATAAATATAATGCAAACATTAGCATGACGATGCATGACATGAGAATGAGCGGTGCTAGGTGTGCCCTAACGCGGTAGTAGGTGATACCGGCAAACGGGCGAAACATCTGGGAAAGTATCCCTGGTGTTCCGCATTTTCGGACAGATGAACCGGAGGTGAAATGTTGCATGTTCTCTATACTAGGGACGTGTGGCGGACGAATGGACTGCATATTCGGATTCGTCTCGTTGTTCTAAGCAAGTTTCATGTACAAAGTATTTTCATCCGAGATACGGTTTATTTTATATTAATTTTTAAAGTTCTAATTCATTTTCAGGAATTAACAGATTAATTTTAATCGAAAAGCATTTATGATGTCATCAGGACATCAACATGACATCATCGGTTAACGCTGACTGTTGACCGGTCAAACTGACTGGTGGGTCCCGTCTGTCATTGTCACATTATCCAAATTAACCTATTAATTATTTTAATTAGTTAATTAAGTTAACTAATGTTTAATTAGTTTAGTTAAACATGATTAATTAAGTTAATTAATGATCTAATTAATTAATATTTTTATTTATTTTTCGTTCTAATTTTCTCGGGGTGTGGGCCCCGGCGTTCAGTGGCACAGGGGCTAAACCGGGCATGCATTAGCGGGCGCCCGGGTAGTGGCTAACGGGGCGAAGCCCAGGGGGAGTGCGGGCGATGGCCAAGGAACATGGCGGGGCGCCGGCAAGGCTCGGTCAGGCGTGTGCGGGAGCGCGAGAAGCGGTGGGGTGATGAGCAACAGCGGGAGGCAAGCAGCAACGACGGCGGACGAGTGCAACCATTACCGGGGCGCGGTCGGGAGCGGTGCGGCGCAGGGCTGAGGTGGCCAGGCTGCGACGGAGGTCGTGACCAGGGCGCGACCGGAGACTGTGCCAGGCGAGGCCGAAACGCGCGGGAGTGCGACAGGGGCGCATAGGTGGTGGCTGGGCTCGGCGACGACGGTAGGGAGCAGCGGAGCGGGAACCACGGCGGCCAACGGCGGAAGCGGCTACACACGGTTGTCCGGAGCAGTGAGCAACTGTGGGCGCGGCCCCGCGCGAGTGAGCACGCGTGGGTGCACGGGCGGAAGAGGAGCCGCACGGCGAGCGGGCTGGTGTGGGCAAGCGCCGGCTAGAGGCAAGGCCAGGCAGGGAGCGGCGCAGACGTGGCGCGGCCAGAACGGGCGAGGCGAGGCGCTGTCGCGGGCGCGGGGGCAGGCGATGACTGATCAGGGCGGTGTGGGAAAGCAGCATCGAGCGTGGCCGGGTTCAAAGCGTCGCCGAGCGGGAGTAGTGAGGGAGAGGAGGAGGTTGGGGTTGTCACGGCCGTCGTGAGAAGAGGGTTCGGCGAGGCTCGAGGGCGACCCACGGGGTGGAGGACGAGGATGCGAGGCGGCGATGGTTGACGGCTCCGGGCGACGGCGTCGGGGGTTCCTGGGTCGGGGCGGCGAGCGTTGGGTGCTCCCGATCCGGATCCTGGGGGATCGGGGGAGTGGGGAAGAATGGGGGAAGTGGGGGAACAGTTTAGGGTTTCAGTCGGGGGTGGGGGGGTATGTAGGCGCGGCTGGGCCGAGGCTCAGCGGGGCAGGGGGGGTTCTCTTTTATTTTTGTTTGCTTTCTTTTTACCTTTTGCTTATTTTCTTTTACTGTTTTATTTTATTTCTTGAACTAATTTTGTTTTATACATCACAAAGTGAATTCCTAATTTAGTGTCTCATCATCACCCACTACCAATTTTTTTTACCCAAAACAAAATAGATTAGTATTTTGTAAAATATCAAAGGCATTTACTTAATTGTTTTAACTATTATTTTAACCATTTTAGAGTATTTAAGAATTTTATAAAAGTGTGGTTTCTCCACCATAATTACCTATGCATTATTTGGCACAATCTGAACATTTTAGTTTTAATATTTGAATTTTTTTATTGTTTGCTTGATTTTGAATATGAATTTGAATCGGTTTCGAACTAACGCGAGATTAGCAACAATAACCGAGGTGACGTGGCATCATTAACGTGGGATTACCGTGGCCTAATTATCCGGGCATCACACCAGCATTCTCCCTGTTCATGTAAACCTTGTAAAATAAGAGAGAACATGCATAAGTATTCTGACATAATGTGTAATAACAGACCATAATGCAATACATATCGATAGAAAAGCATGATGCAAAATGGACGTATCAAGTCCCCTATGCTTAGACCTCGCTTGTCCTCATGCGGAAACCGATATTGAAAATATGTCCACAAGTTTAGAGATAGAGGTGTCGATAAAATAAAATACGGACATGAGGGCATCACAATCATTCTTAGAATAGCAACATATATATATTGTCATATGATTTCTTATGCTAAAGTAACAATCTATTCACAATGTCAAGTATGAATCAGAAATTTCATTGAAAACTAACAAACTATGATCTCGGTCATTGAAGCAATTGCAATTTATCATAACATCGGAAAGAGTCAATATAAGAGCTTTTCAGCAAGTCCACATACTCAACTTTCATTTAGTCTTCCACAATCGCTAACACTCACGCAATACTTATGGGTATGAAGTTTTAATCGGACACAGAGAAAGATAGGGGCTCATAGTTTTGCCTCCCAACCTTTTACCTCAAGGGTAATGTCAACAATAATAGTTTATGATAACTTACATCCGAGTGGATATATATATTAGGATATTTCCAACATATAGTGCTTGCCAAAGGATAAAGTGTAAAAAGGAAAGGTGAAGGTCACCATGAGTTTTGCATAAGGTATAAGACACAAATAAAAGATAGGCCCTTCGCAGAGGGAAACAGAGGTTGTCATGTGCTTTTAAGGTTGGATGCACAAAATCTTAATGCAAAAGAACTTCACTTTATATTGCCACTTGTGATAGGGACCTTTATTATGCAGTCCATCGCTTTTGTTTCTTCCATATCACAAGATCGCATAAAGCTTATTTTCTCCACACTAATAAATTATACATATTTAGAGAGCAATTTTTATTGCATGCAACAATGACAACTTACTTGAAGGATCTTACTCAATCCATAGGTAGATATGGTGGACTCTCATGGGAAAACTGGATTTAAGGATATTTGGTAGCACAAGTAGTATCTATACTTGGTGTAAAGAATTTGGCTAGCATGAGGGGGAAAGGCAAGATCAACATGTTGGATGATCCATGCCAATATACTTTATTTCAGATATAAGAAAACATAACCCATTACGTTGTCTTCCTTGTCCAACATCAACTTTTTAACATGTCATATTTTAATGAGTGCTCACAATCATAAAAGATGTCCAAGATAGTATATTTATATGCGAAAACCTCTCTTTCTTTATTACTTCCTATTAATTGCAACGATGACCAAAACTATGTTTGTCAACTCTCAACAACTTTTATTCATCATACTCTTTTATATGTGAATTCATTACTCTCCATAAGATAAATATGATCTCTTTATTTCTTTTTATTCTTTCCTTTTACTATTATTCCCTCAAGATTATAGCAAGATAACCAAACCCTCGACTCAAAACTAATCTTTATTATATATAGCTCACGGACTCGATTACATAGAAGGATCATAAAGCAGAAATCAAAACTAGATCATACTAAAACTTTATTCTACTAGATCAATATATTACCAAAAGGACCGAACTAAGAAAAATGGTAAATATAGAAGTGTGATGGTGATATGATACCAGGGCACCTCTCCCAAGCTTGGCAGTTGCCAAGGGGAGTGCCGATACCCAATACTTAGTTTACTTACCGTACCGCTTCTTATTTTCCTATTTTTTATATATTCCAAAACGGAGAAAAATTGCCATTAGAACTATTTTGGAGTCGGTTTACTTACCGTACCACGTACCTATTCCTTTTCAGAGTCTGGAACGTTCTGGAAAGTGTCCCTTATGTATTCCTCCGGGGTTATGGTTTCGATATTATTAGTTTCAATATTTATAGGATTACCTGAGATATAATGTTTGATTCTTTAGTCGTTAACCACCCTCGGATTTGTGCCTTCGAAGTTGCTGATTTTTATGGCACTAGAACGATAGACCTCCTCGATAATGTAAGGACCTTCCCATTTAGAGAGAATTTCCTGCAAAAAATCTTAACCAAGAGTAGTATAATAAAACATAATGACCTATATTAAACTCACGCTTTTGTATCCTTTTGTCATGCCATCTTTTAACTTTTTCTTTAAACAGCTTGGCATTCTCATAGGCCTGGGTTCTCCACTCATCGAGTGAGCTAATGTCAAATAGTCTCTTCTCACCGGCAAGTTTAAAATCATAATTGAGCTCTTTAATGGCCCAATATGCCTTATGTTCTAGTTCGAGAGGTAAGTGACATGCTTTTCCATAAACCATTTTATATGGAGACATACCCATTGGATTTTTATATGCGGTTCTATAGGCCCATAATGCATCATCAAGTTTCTTGGACCAATTCTTTCTAGATCTATCAACAGTCTTTTGCAAAATTAATTTAATCTCCCTATTACTCAGTTCTACCTGATCACTAGATTGTGGGTGGTATGGAGATGCAGTTCTATGATTAACATCATACTTAGCAAGCATTCTACGAAAAGCACCATGAATAAAGTGTGAACCACCATCAGTCATTAAGTATCTAGGGACTCCAAACCTTGGAAAAATAACTTATTTAAGCATCTTACTAGAGGTGTTATGATCAACACTACTAGTTGGAATAGCTTCTACCCACTTAGTGACGTAATCAACAGAAACTAGAATATGTGTATACCCATTAGAGGAAGGAAACGGTCCCATATAATCAAAGCCCCAAACATCAAATGGCTCAACAACAAGTGAATAGTTCATAGGCATTTCTTGACGTCTACTAATATTACCAATTCTTTGACATTCATCACAAGACAAGACAAACTTACGTGCATCCTTAAAAATAGCAGGCCAATAAAAACCGGATTGCAATACCTTATGTGCAGTTCAATCTCCAGCATGGTGTCCTCCATAAGCCTCGGAGTGACACTTGCGTAGGATCTGTTCCTATTTATGCTCAGGTACACAACGTCTAATAACACCATCTACTCATTCTTTATAAAGGTGTGGGTCATCCCAGAAGTAGTGTCTTCAATCATAGAAAAACTTCTTCTTTTGCTGGTATGTGAAACTAGGTGGTATACATTTAGCAACAATGTAATTAACATAATCAGCATACCAAGGAGCAGTACGAGAAGCATTTATAATAGCTAATTGTTCATCAGGAAAGCTATCATCAATAGGTAGTGGGTCATCAAGAATATTCTCTAACCTAGATAAGTTGTCTGCAACGGGGTTCTTAGCTCCCTTTCTATCAATAATATGCAAATCAAATTCTTGTAGCAAGAGAACCCATCTAATAAGTCTAGGTTTAGCATCTTTCTTTCCCATAAGATATTTGATAGCTGCATGATCAGTGTGAACACTTACTTTAGAATCAACAATATAAGGTCTGAACTTATCACAAACAAATACAACTGCTAAAAAATCCTTTTCAGTAGTAGCATAATTTCTCTGGGCACTATCTAGAGTTTTACTAGCATATTGGATAACATTTAATTTCTTATCAACTCTTTGTCCTAGGACAACACCTACATCATAATCACTATCATCACACATAATTTCATAGTGTAAATTCCAATCAGGTGGCTGAACAATAGGTGAAGAAATCAATGCTTTCTTAAGTATTTCAAATGCTTCTACACAGTCATCATCAAAGACAAAAGGAACATCTTTTTGTAATAGATTAGTCAAAGGCCTAGAAATTTTTGAGAAGTCCTTAATGAACCTCCTATAAAAACCAGCATGACCAAGGAAACTTCTTATACCTTTAATGTCCTTAGGACACTACATCTTTTCAATAGCATCAACTTTAGCTTTATCAACTTCAATGCATCTTTCAGAAATTTTATGCCCCAAGACAATACCTTCATTAGCCATAAAGTGGCACTTCTCCCAATTCAAGACAAGATTAGTTTCTTCACATATCTGCAAAACTCGATCATGGTTGCTTAAGCAATTATCAAAAGAAGTTCCATACACAGAGAAATCATCCATGAAAACCTCAACAATCTTTTCACAGAAGTCAGAGAATATAGCAGTCATACATCTTTGAAAGGTAGCACGTGCATTACATAAACCAAAAGGCATACGTCTATAAGCAAAGGTACCGAAAGGGCAAGTAAAAGTGGTCTTTTCCTGATCCTCTTTTGACACAGGTATTTGAGAGAAACCAGAATAACCGTCTAGGAAGCAAAAATGTGTATGTTTGGATAATCTTTCTAGCATTTGATCAATAAAAGGTATAGGGTAATGATCCATTTTAGTGGCTTTATTTAAATTGAGGAAATCAATTACCATTCTATAACCTGTAACAATTCTTTGTGGGATCAATTCATCTTTATCATTAGGAACAAAAGTAATACCTCCCTTCTTAGGGACACAATTGACATGACTTACCCACTGACTATCAGCAACAGGATAAATTATACCTGCCTCCAGAAGCTTTAGTATTTCTTTTCTTACCACTTCTTTCATCTTAGGATTTAACCATCGTTGGTGATCAACAACCGGTTTAGCATCTTTCTCCAATTTTTTTTGTGCTAGCATAGAGTGGGACTAATGCCCTTAAGATCATCAAGAGTATATCCAATAGCAACACATTGCTTCTTCAGAGTTTTCAATAATTTCTCTTCTTCCTTCTCTGAAAGGTTAGCACTAATAATAACAGGATATATCTCCTTTTCATCAACATAAGCATATTTAAGAGTATCAGGTAATGGTTTAAGCTCAAACACGGAATCACCCTTGGGTGGAGGAGGATCCCCTAGAATTTCAACTGGCAAGTTGTGTTTCAAAATAGGTCCATGTTTAAAGAATATTTCATCTATTTCCCTTCTTTCATGCATAAACATGTCATTTTCATGGTCTAGCAAATATTGTTCTAAAGGATCATTAGGAGGCACGACAATAGAAGCAAGACCAATAATTTCATCTTTACTAGGTAATTATTTGTCATGGGGTTGTCTACGCAATTTAGCAAAATTAAAATCATGAGACATATCGCCTAACCCAATAGTAACAATACCCTTTTTGTAGTCTATCTTAGCATTAACAATATTCAAGAAGGGTCTACCAAATATAATGGGACAAAAGTCATCTTGTGGGGAATCAAGAACAAGGAAATCAGTAGGGTATTTAACCTTCCCACACAAGACTTCAATGTCTCTAACAATACCAACTGGAGAAATAGTATCCCTATTGGCAAGCTCCATTGTAACATCAATACCTTCAATCTCAGCAGGTGCAATATCATGCATAATTTCCTCGTATAAGGAATGAGGTATTGCACTCGCACTAGCACCCATATCACATAAGCCATGATAACAATGATCTCCTATTTTAATAGAAATAACAGGCATGCCTACAACATGTCTATGTTTATTTTTAGTATCGGGTCTAGCAATTCTAGCAGCTTCATCACAGAAGTAAATAACATGCCCATCGATATTATCGACCAAGAGATCTTTAACCATAGCAATACTAGGTTCAAATTTAATTTTCTCAGGGGGTGTAGGTGTTTGAGCATTACTCTTACGAACCACAGTTGAAGCTTTATCATGATCCTTTATTCTAGCAGGGAAAGGTGGTTTCTCAATATAAGTAGTAGGCACAATAGGATCAACATTATAAGTGATAGTTTTTTCTTCAACATTAATAGGTTCAACTACTTTTACTTCAATGGGAGGATGATATTTAAACCACTTCTCCTTAGGGAGATCAACATGAGTAGCAAATGATTCACAGAAATAAGCTACTATCTCAGAGTCAAGTCCATATTTAGTGCTAAATTCACGAAAAACATTGGTATCCATAAAACATTTAACACAATCAAACTTAGGTGTTATAACTGACTCCTTACCTTCCTCGAGTTCCCAATCTTCAGAGTTGCGTTTAATTCTTTCCAATGAATCCCATTTGAATTCAATAGTCTTCATCATAAAAGAACCAGTACAAGAAGTATCGAGCATGGAGCGATTATTGAGAGAAAGCCGAGCATAAATTTTTTGAATAATAATTTCTCTTGAGATATCATGATTGGGGCATGAATATAACATTGACTTCAGCCTCCCCCAAGCTTGAGCGTTACTTTCTCCTTCGCAAGGCCAAAAATTATATATATAATTACGATCATGATGAACCAGATGCATAGGATAAAACTTCTGATGAAATTCCAATTTCAATTGGTTGTAGTTCCATGATCCAATATCATCACATAGCCTAAACCATGTCAATGCCTTTCCCTTCAAAGATAAAGGGAAGACCTTCTTCTTGATAACATCCTCGAGCATACCTGCAAGCTTAAATAATCCACAAACGTCATCCACATAGATTAGGTGCAAATCAGGATGTAATGTTCCATCTCCTCTGAAAGGATTAGCTAGCAGTTTCTCTATCATACTCGAAGGAATTTCAAAGTAAACATTTTCAGTAGGTTCAGTAGGTTGAGGAGCAACTCTTTGCTCTACTGGTCGGGGTGAAGATACCCCGAACAAGCCCCTCAAAGGATTATTTTTCATAGTAACAAGTGATAGTAAATTTCAGCACACTATATAAATTTTTCCTTACCAAATTCCACA
This sequence comes from Triticum urartu, assembly GCF_003073215.2. Classification (NCBI taxonomy): domain Eukaryota; kingdom Viridiplantae; phylum Streptophyta; class Magnoliopsida; order Poales; family Poaceae; genus Triticum; species Triticum urartu. Next base: position 85,565,203 of record NC_053025.1, on the reverse strand, counting down.
ACCAAAGGCGCTTCACTCCCTGGCAACGGCGCCAGAAAAGAGTCTTGATGACCCACAAGTATAGGGGATATATCGTAGTCCTTTCGATAAGTAAGAGTGTCGAACCCAACGAGCAGCAAAAGGAAATGACAAGCGGTTTTCAGTAAGGTTTTCTCTACAAGCACTGAAATTATCGGTAACAGATAGTTTTATGATAAGGTAATTCGTAACGGGTAACAAGTAACAAAAGTAAACAAGGTGCAGAAAGGTGGCCCAATCCTTTTTGTAGCAAAGGACAAGCCTAGACAAACTCTTATATAAAGGAAAACGCTTCCGAGGACACATGGGAATTATCGTCAAGCTAGTTTTCATCATGATCATATGATTCGCGCTCGTTACTTTGATAATTTGATATGTGGGTGGACCGGTGGTTGGGTACTACCCATCCTTGGACAAGCATCCCACTCATGATTAGCCCCTCTTGCAAGCATCCACTACTACAAAAGAAGTATTAAGGTAAACCTAACCATAGCATGAAACATATGGATCCAAATCAGCCCCTTACGAAGCAACATATAAACTAGGGTTTAAGCTTTTGTCACTCTAGCAACCCATCATCTACTCATTACTTCCCAATGCCTTCCCCTAGGCCCAAACAATGGTGAACTGTCATGTAGTCGATGTTCACATGATACCACTAGAGGAAAGACAACATACATCTCATCAAAATATCGAACGAATACCAAATTCACATGACTACTTATAACAAGACTTCTCCCATGTCCTCAGGAACAAACGTAACTACTCACAAATCATATTCATATTCATAATCAGAGGGGTATTAATATGCATAGAGGATATGAACATATAATCTTCCACCGAATAAACCAACTAGCATCAACTACAAGGAGTAATCAACACTACTAGCAACCCACAGGTACCAATCTGAGGTTTGGAAACAAATATAGGATACAAGAGATGAACTAGGGTTTGAGAGGAGATGGTGCCGGTGAAGATATTGATGGAGATTGACCCCCTCCCGATGAGAGGATCGATGGTGATGACGATGGTGACGATTTCCCCCTCCCGGAGGGATGTTTCCCCAGCAGAACAGGTCCGCCGGAGCCCTAGATTGGTTCCGCCAAGGTTTTGCCTCGAGACGGCGGCGCTTCATCCCGAAAGCTCCCTTCTTATTTTTTCCAGGGCAAAAGACTTCATATAGCAAAAGATGGGCACCGGAGGCCTGCCAGGGGGCCCAACGAGGCAGGGGGCGCACCCAGGGGATAGGGCGCGCCCCCCCACGCTCGTGGAAGGTGTTTGCCCCCCTCCGGTACTTTCTTTGCCCAATATTTTTAATACATTCCAAAACTGACTTTCGTGGAGTTTCAGGACTTTTGGAGTTGTGCAGAATAGGTCTCTAATATTTGCTCCTTTTCCAACCTAGAATTCCAGCTGCCGGCATTCTCCCTCTTCATGTAAACCTTGTAAAATAAGAGAGAAAAGGCATCGGTATTGTGACATAATGTGTAATAACAGCCCATAATGCAATAAATATCAATATAAAAGCATGATGAAAAATGGAAGTATCAGGCAGCAGCATTCGTACACTACATTGACCAGTGCCATGCTAGGCTGCTGGCACGTTGTGCCTTCCAAATTGGATCATAATTATGGCGATATACCATCAGACCGTGAAAGGAAGAGGGGTCGATGTGCTTACTTTCTTTCCATGTAGCTTCAAAAGAACGTATTGTCTATAGGAAATTGTTATTAACGCTCGCTCCAATTATACTGGCAATTCCACCAGTAAAAATCTATGCCTTCTTTCATAGCAATGAACTCTAGAACCTTGACCATCTAAGAGAAGATAATTTTCCATCAAAGTAATAAACATACCAAATTTGAATGTACCTCATCAAATGAAGGTTGCTAAAGTGTGGACACCTAACATAGATGTTTCACAGCCTCAAGGCATGAAGCATGAGAGAATTGAGATGTCTCCTATGTATATTATGTAGTCATGTCTTACATCACAAACCTATCTATTTTACAGTAGGAAAATTTAGGATTATAACTTAAAGACACGCTCGATCATTAATCTATTTCACAGACTTCAACACAAGACCCATACAAAATCACAGAAATTCTGTTCAAAAAATGTTCAGCTAAGTTGGCAATGCAATAATACCCACATCTTATTCTTTGATCAAAAGGAGGTAACTATAGATTAAAAAAATATGTTATGAGCACCATAAAGATTTTTTTTATCAAATGACAAGGGAAAGCTTAGTTTTGCACAAACTACCATTCATGCACCTGAAAGATCGACCCAAAATACAGACAAGAAAGGATCGAGTCAACAATATCACCATCATCTCAAGGTTCTTCTACCTCCGTCCTTCTCACCTCCTCCCCAAGCAAACCCACTGCCCCATCCAAATCAATCGCATGTCTTCATAGACCTCACAACCAAAGTACAAATCATCAAAAATCGAATCACCACTTAGGTTGATTGTTATAAATCTCGTTTTCCTTTTCAACTGAGCTCTACAATGCTGAAATTTCTAAATCCACAATGGCTACCTTTTTCTGTCTTTCCACTATTTCCTTGAAATTGAAGTTGAGTTAGTGAACTGGACATGTCCTCCAGACCATGGCCTGGACAAATCCTAAAAGGAAGCTCTAAGAATGTTGGTGATCTGTTTATCATTCAGCTTCTGGAGTACCTTTGCCCTTCAACAATCTTGCATACCTGCAGTCAATTTGTAGAAAATATTGAACATCCGATGTCTAATTCAAATATGAGGAAGCACACAGTATGTATACAGTACCTCCACATGCAAATATACAGGCCGGGAATCATTTTCAGACTACATGTAGGGCCAAGTATTATGATGCAGATTGTAGTTGTACCTTTGCATGAAGTACCGAACAACTAATATTCTTATTCCTCTCTTATCGACAGGAAATCTAGAAAGAAAGAAAATACCAGAAGAAAATTGAAATTAGGAAGAGAATAATAATCATGAATTGATGCTAAAAAGGACACTATGGTATAACATTCATAATGAAAATTGTGAAGATGTATCAACTTACCAGAGATAGATCTTTGCAATGTTGCAAAAATCAATGCATGGGACCCAGGCAGATAGGTTGTACACAAAATTATTATTCGAACCAATGCCTTACACACCAACACCAATGAAGAAGAACAAGCCAAAAATCTATATGCACATCTTTCTAATATTCCAGCAGCACTGATTAGTCACTCTAGAACGTAGTGATAATCTGAACAAACCAAAGAACACCCAAATTAAAGCATGAGATGTAAGGAAGAGAGACAAAATGGCACACATCCAAGCAGGTCACCACATCATTCTTGCGTCCCTCGACCGTGCGGCCGCGATGGCCGTCAACTACCTCGCACGCTAGTGTGGAACTTTTGAGCACTATAACTTGCGATTGCTCGGGATTTAGAGGGTCAAGACCTTCTTGTCGGAGTTATTGGCGACGGGTACCCCGAAGACGGCAAGATAATAATTCAAGACATAGGGGCTAGCAAAGCCCCTCAGTCCGACTGCCTAGCCGCTCCTGCCGGCTCCTCATCTGACTGCTCTGCCCAGCCGGCTGCCGACTGCAGCCCGACCCGACACCGACAAGACGGCCGTACCATGACGTCATCTATAGTGTATCGTGTCCCCTGGGCACTGATTTATAAAGTGCCCCAGGGACAAGCATAGCATGCACCATGCCTCGCACATGGCTTGGTTTGTAAGCTACCCAAGGTAGCTTACAACCAAAGCCACCATGCCCATGCCTACCTAGCTTACTCTCTAAGCTAGCCACACTATAAAGCAAGCCATACATCCATCCATCAGGGAAGAGGGACACACTCTCACGCATGCATGCTAGCTAGTAAGATGGCTAGCTAGCACACACACACACACCCATATATCCATTCAGCCAAGCACACACTTGTGCTTATATGCATATACGAGGCCAGATGCCTATGGCACTGACCTCAGATACAGCTCCAGGAGCATTCCGTACTAGATATACTCAGACATGCAGGAGTAGGGGTATTATCTCTCCGGAGAGCCCCGAACCTGGGTAAACTACCATGTGCTATCCCCATACCCGTCCCTGGATATTCCGGTAGCAGTCTTGCCCTCACACTAAGCCACCCTTTGGCATTTGTCGTCTTGCACCCCCCGTGAGAATACCATGACAGTTGGAGCCCACCATGGGGCGGTACTATGCTACCGCACTGCTGCTGGTTTCGCAGTCCGGGCAGGAGCATCTTCGCCATCACCACTGCAGCGTCACACCGTCTCTCTGGTAGCGCTCAGGGGCTCGACTTCGACACGCCCCCAGAGTGGCCGCAAGGGGCGGCGCGTCCTGGCCATCGGTCTCGCTGTAGGTGTCAAAACCGGCGGATCTCGGGTAGGGGGTCCCGAACTGTGCGCCTATGATCGATGGTAACAGGAGACGGGTGACACAATGTTTACCCAGGTTCGGGCCCTCTCTATGGAGGTAATACCCTAAGTCCTGCTTGATTGATATTGATGAATATGGGTGTTACGAGAGTTGATCTACCACGAGATCGTGATGTCTAAACCCCAAAAGCCTAGCCTATATGACTATGGTAATGAATGTGTCCTTTCCGGACTATCCCCTCCGGTTTATATAGACACCGAGGGGATCTAGGGTTTACATAGAGTCGGTTGCATAAGAAGGAATCTTCATAGTCGGTCGCCAAGCTTGCCTTCCACACCAAGGAGAGTCCAATCCGGACTCAGGTATAGTCCTCGGCCTTCATGTCTTCACAGCCCATCAGTCTGGACCATGGATAACAGGCCAGACGCCCAAGGACCCCTTAGTCCAGGACTCCCTCAGTAGCCCCTGAACTTGGCTTAAATGACGAGGAGTTTGGCGCGCAGGTTGTCTTCGGCGTTGCAAGGTGGGTTCCCTTTTATCCGAACTTCAAAATAGTCTTCGGATGCGATGATAGTATCCGGACCTGTCACACACACCATTCAAAACCATAGAGAGAATATATATATTTTTGCACGAGTCTAATCCGCTAACAACTTTTACAATATGACATCACGCCTCTCCGGTCATAATTTTGGACCTTTTTCGTCTGTCGCTCCACGTTTCGAGACGCGGTTGCCATTGGCACGTCTTGTCGAAGCAGAGATCATGCCCCCTTATTATGGGATTCTCATCAATACGGGCGTGGGGGACCCAACCGTGCCATTTTGCACGACCCTTGGGAATAAGCGAGTTCAAGGTGAGTGGGGAGACGCTTGATATTCGAGGCCTTTATAAGGGGATAAGGATTCCCTACCTTCACCCACACCTCAGCCCCCCTCAGACTTTCCTTCCCTGAGCTCCAATGCCCAAGCTTCTAGCTTTTCCCTCAACCGAGAAAACACTCCAAAAATGTCCAAATCCGGAGCTGGGGGTAAGTGGATGGCCTCCTCTGTCAAGAAGAAGGATATCAAGGCGCTCCGGGAGGCTGGATATCTGGCCAAGGAGATCGCTCACTGACTCCCGGATAAGGGACAGATTGTCCCTACTCCAGAGCCCCGCGAGAGGGTTGTTTTCCTCACACATTTCATCCGTGGGCTGGGTTTCCCTCTCCACCCCTTCGTTCGTGGACTGATGTTTTACTACGGGCTAGAAATCCATGACCTAGCCCCCAACTTCATCCTCATCACGTCATTCATTGTCGTGTGCGAGGCCTTCCTCCGCATCCCGCCTCATTTTGGCCTATGGTTGAAGACCTTCAACGTGAAGCCGAAGATGGTGAGCAACCAACAAGAAGAATGCAGAGGCGCCATGGTGGGCAAGATGCCCAATGTTACCTGGCCTGAAGGCTCGTTCGCGGAGACGGTGAAAGGGTAGTAATCGGGGTGGTTCTATATCACCGAGCCGTGTGACACCAACTGGGTGGCGGCCCCCGAATTCAGATCTGGATTCCCGATGCGGCTCACGTCTTGGCAAGAGAGGGGCCTAACCTGGGGTCCCTCAGACGAACTGATGGGGCTCCAAACATGTGTCCAGAATATGATGGATAGGAAGATCAAGCTCGTCAATGTGGTCCAGGTCATGCTCATTCGTCGGGTTCTTCCGTGCCAACGCGGGACTTGCTATCTGTGGAAGTACGATCCAGCCAAGCACAGACGCTACAAGAGCTCTTTGGCACAACACATGAAGAAATCTGGAAAGTGCTCTTCAAGGCCGGCGAGACGCCACCGCCCACGACCGAAGATCGCGGGCTTAGCTTAAAACTAAAGGCTAACCCGGTAAGCTCTTCTAATGTTTTCAAGGCGTACCCTTTACTAGCATATTTTGAGAAGAGGCCTAAGCCTTCCTACACGTGTTTTCAGGCCTGGATCAAGATAGCGGAGGGGATTAATAGTCCGTCTCCGCTACCCGAAGACCAAGAATTCCCATTATTGACGAAAATGCTTCTTCCAGCATCTTATGAGGTGCCGGAGAAGACGGCCAAGAAAGCGGCCAAAGGGGCCAAGAAGGGCCTTCGTCGAAAAGGCGCTCCGGACATGATGTCCGAAGACGAGACTTCCTCTTCGTCCGCCGACGACGATGACGAATAGGAAGAAGAAAGTGACTCCCCACCTGAAGTGGGGAGGAAGAAGAGAGCAGCCTCCACAAATTCGGAGACGGGAGCGCCTAAAAGGGTTGGAGGTTCCCACGCGGATAACTCCGTGTGGGATGTGGATAGCAGTCCGGAGCGACCACGCCGGACCAAGCCTCAGGCCGCCTCGTAAGTCCCAGGATCCAAAAACATCTAGCTTTCTCGGTTCGTAATATTGATAAACCTTGTTATTGCAGTCCAGCGCACGATGGCTCCCCGCGATCTTTGTCCGAGGGATCGCTAGACTCAAAGGAGATGGCTAGCATATCTCTGCCACCTGCTCCTTCCGTCTCTCCCAAGGGTGACGATGAGGTGGTGTCGCAAAAGATCATCCCCGACCGCGGGGGGGGGGGGGGGGGGGGGGGGGGGGCTTCCGGAGATCGTCGGGGTGGTGCCCCAGGACGATTCCTCAATTGCCGGACGCATGGGGTGAAAAGCCCCTGCAAGGACCGGCGACGGGGGCCGGGTTCCCTTTGGACCTGAGCCGGGCACCATTTCGGAGACCTATGCGGCTCCGAAGTCCAGCGAACGGCATGCTCCGGGAGGAGGGAGTGTGCCTATTCCGCCGGTGGCCTCTATCCAACTAGAGGCACTAGATAACCTGCTGGAGGCGCTACGAGGCGCCTCTATTGTGGATGCACACCGCGCCCTTATTGGCACTGTAATACAGAAGGTCCAGTTCGTGAAAAGCGGATTGACCGAAGCCTGCACTAGCCTTCTATCAGGCTTTGAGGTGAGTAATGCGTTTGTAGGAAGAGTATCGCAATATAGACAGTAGCCCCTGATGCTCTGTTTGGTGTTCGGAAAGAAGAAGCCGAACAGAGGATCGAAGAGAAAAAATCGCATGAGTCTAACATAAGTTGTCTTTGTGAATAAGCAGGTGTCACTGCAGGCTGCCACCGCTCATGCTGCAGAGGTCTCCGGACTGAAGCGGAAACTGGAGCGGGCCGAGGAAGAGCTTGGCCTCGTAAAGAAGCAGCTAGAGGATAGCCAAGGTATGTGCTGATCTGCTGGTACCTTTAAAAAAATGAAAAGTCCATCCAGACTGAGTTGTCATGAACTTTATTGGGGGCCACGACCGAGGTGGCAGCCCTCAAGAAGGCGCTGGCCGGGGCCGAGGACAAAGCGGCCAAGGAGCGTGCCGTGAGTGAGAAGCACAAGGCCCAGGTCGGCGAGGCGCAGCAACAGCTCCAGGACGCAATCAAGAGATTTGAGTCCTTGGAGCGTGGTTGTAAGGTGCAAGAGTCCGAACTGGCTACGGCCCATCGGAGCGCACAAGATGCACGAGCCGAAGCCTAGAACGCCCTCCAGGAAATTCAGGCGGCCAAGGAGGTTACGGCGGGTAATTCTTTCACCATGCAAAGCAAGTATGTAAAAGAAACGTTCCATGTAGTTATCCAAATTCGGGTTTTCTAGGGGCGTTTGCGGATCTACCGTGCAGTATATCGGATGCTGCCGAGTATTACAGAGCCGAAGAAGGGATGTCTATGGAGAAGCTATTCTGGTCCCAGTATCTTGGACCCGAACATCCGTTGCCCATCATCGACCAGCTGAAGCAGTTGGTCGAGCTGCACAAGTCGGCAGAGCTAGCCATGAAGGACCTGATATTCCGGCTGTGGCCTGCCGAGCATGTACCTAGCAGCTATTTAGGACTTGTTAAGCAGCTTGTAAATGCCTGTCCGCGGCTCGAAACCGTGAAGCGGTCGGTCTGCATGGAAGGTGCGCACATGGCCTTTGCCCGCGTCAAGACACATTGGGCAAAGCTGGATGCCAAGAAGCTGATGACCGAGGGGCCGCCGGAGGGCAAAGAGCATCGTCGACCTGAGCTCTATTTTGATGGCGTCCTGGAGGGGTCCCGCCTTCTGGCGGAACAATGTCCGAAGGATATCATTTTCCCATGAGAACATTTGTATTATCTTGTCCTGTAATGTGGAGTAGTGATGTTATGTATTTATAATTCTTATGATTTACATTTTACCTCCTATGCGACCGTTTATGAAATCTGAGAGTTGACCAGTCGTCGGCTTCTGCGCCCACGTATATAGTATGGGGGTGTTCGGGATAAATCTAAACACTCTTTACTCCACATTCTGGTCCTTAAAGGAGGTGTTTAGCGGAACAAACAAGGCAATCAGACTATGCGGCCTTTACCGCCCTCACTTAGCCATAGGACTTTGACAATTTAAAAAAGTTGGCGAAGCCCCTGGTATTCGGAAGGCCGAACTAGGGACGTTATACACGCCTAATCGGAGGGACCGACTCTTCGCATGAAGCGGTTAAAATCTCTAACGATTTGGAACCTCTCGAACAGCTGACCGGCTCTCGCCACATCATGACAGTCAGTTTTCAGCTTTCTCTACTAAGGTGCTCGTCCAGAAGAACCGGGACAGAATCGCAGTAGTTCTCCCTTTAGTACCCTAGCCGATATAGCGGAACGTAGGGTAGTAAGCACAGGAGCCGAGCAACCCAACTATTGACCAAAGACATGATTCGGAGCCGATGCATATAGTGCTATAAGTTCAGGGTGCCGAACTATCCTGAAAAAAGTGTTCGGACTTTTATTGCCGTAGAAGAGGGTATAATGATGCCCCTGGCGCAGTAATATGTACCATAGTGTACGCGTGTAATATATAATATACACAAAGGTGAGGAGACAGAAAAAATTAAGTACCAAGCTGACGTCACCATTTATAAATCATTGTGATGTAATTAGTACGTCGAGGCGTACTTTGTGCGAGTAATGTGATAAGAAAGTAAAGCTATTTGACATGTCGTAACCAAGGCCGAGCTACGTGCGGGTATGTAAAACAAGTATGTCAATCGTGTAATAGAGACCGCCTGGGGATTCCCTTGTATGCCAGAGCTTCTTGCCTCCTTGGTGTGTTCTGTAAGCGGGTCGTCCATATAGACCTCGAAAAGAGAAAAGACCCGTGATAATAGAAATAAAAAAATAAAGGCGTGCGAATCCCAGGGTCGGTCAAGCCGCACTGTGGATCGCAAGCGAGTTATGCCTTCGTCAGTACCCATGAGGTTTGAGTGCGTAATTATGTACGCGCGGCACGGGTGCCTCCTTCCTCATCGGGGCTCGGACGGAGGCCGAATTTACTAATTCACCTCTTGACGAACCGAACTGCCCTTTTGCAGTGTAGTCCGGACTTTCTTCACGATGTCTAGGGGTTCAGTGGCAGGATTATGGTGCCACTTTAGAAGGCCGCTCTGTACTTCTGCTGCTAGGGCTGCGGTATGTTCCTCTGTACGGAGGGAACATTCCGTGTTTCCATTTACTATAATGATGCCGCGTGGGCTGGGATCTTGAGCTTGAGATAAGCATAATGTGGCACTACGTTGAATTTGGCGAACGCAGTTCGTCCGAGCAGTGCGTGGTAGCCGCTGTGGAAGGTGACGATATCGAAGATCAGCTCCTTGCTTCGGAAGTTATCCGGGGAACCGAAGACCACCTCCAGTGTGATCAAGCCCGTACAGCGGGCTTCCACGCCTGGTATAACTCCTTTAAAGGTATTTATCGTGGGCTTGATTCGTGAGGAATTAATGCCCATTTTGCGTACTGTATCCTGATAGAGCAGGTTGAGGCTGCTACCACCGTCCATCAGGACTTGTGTCATGTGAAATCCGTCGATGAGGGATGCTAGTTGGATGATCACTATGATCGAAGGTGATCGGGAATGCCCACCATGGGTTGAATTTTGGAGCGACTGGCTCTACCACGTAGATGTCCCTAAGTGCGCGCTTGCGCTCCCTTTTGGGGATGTGTGTAGCATATATCATGTTCACCGTTTTGACTTGAGGTGGGAATTTCTTCTGCCCCCCGTTATTCGGCTACCGAGGTTCCTCGTCTTCGTCCTCGCTCTGCGATTCCCCTTCCTTGTTTCCGCTATTTACCTTGCTGGCTTGCTTAAGGACCTGACAATCTCTGGTAGTATGGTTGGTCGGTTTGTCTGGGGTGCCATGTATTTGGCAAGGACGATCGTGTATGCGGTCCAAGATGGATGGTCCTCCGCCATTCCTTTTATAGGGCTTCTTTTGCTGGCCGGATTTGGAGCCGCTGAATCCGGCATGAACTATGGTGTCATCGGTGTTATCGCCATTGCTTCGACGTTTGTGTGTGTTGCGCCGGAGCTTGCTGGTGCTATTTTTTGGCCTCAGAGGGGCCTACTTCGTTGGATGTGTTTGTGCTGTGAGCCAGCCAACTATCTTCTCCCGCGCAAAAGTGGGGTCATAAGTGCCGTGAGGGCTGCCATGGATCTTGGCTTTTCTTGCCCGAGGTGGCGGGCTAGCCATTCGTCACGGATGCTGTGTTTAAAGGCCGCTTGGGCTTCGGCATCCGTACAGTCAACGATTTGGTTCTTTTTGGTTAGGAACCTACTCCAGAATTTTCTGGTTGATTCTCCAGGTTGTTGAACTATGTGGCTTAAGTCGTCGGCATCGGGTGGCCGGACATATGTACCTTGGAAGTTGTCAAGAAAGGCCTCTTCCAGGTCCTCCCAACTGCCGATGGAATTCTCGGGCAGGCTATTCAGCCAGTGTCTAGCTGGCCCTTTGAGTTTCAGTGGGAGGTATTTGATGGCGTGGAGGTCGTATCCCCGGGCCATGTGGATGTGGAGAATAAAGTCCTCAATCCATACTGCGGGGTCGGTTGTTCCATCGTATGATTCGATATTGAAGGGCTTGAACCCCTCGGGGAATTCGTGGTCCAGCACCTCATCTATAAAGCAGAGAGGGTGTGTGGCGCCTCTATATCGGGCCACATCACGACGCACCCCTGATGGAGTGCGTCTGCGGTTATCGGCCCGGGTGTGACTAGGTTTGTCACGCCCGAATAGGTAGCCGTCATCCTGAGTCAAGGAGCATCCTCGCGATCCGTATATTGATCTGGTATGTCCTTCTCTGCTGTCCAACTCCTGCCGAAGGTCGTATGTATGGTCCTGAGCTTTTATGTCCCTTTTTTTGCGAGGTGGTGGGGTGGACTGTTGTTTGGCATGAGTTGTCGCTTTATCCCGACCGCGGGGTGGTCGGTCCGCCGGACTATCCGGACCACGTGGTGGTCGGTCCGCATTGTGTGAGGGAGGTATGAGATTTGGTGCTTCCTCATCGAACTGAGGTAGCATTCTACGCTTTGGGTAACTCTTGACTTAGCGCTCGAGGCCGTATACTTCGGCTGCCAGTACGTCAGTCCACCTGTCAATGAGCAAGTTTTGATCAGCCTGGAGTTGTTGTTGTTTCTTTTTCAGGCTTCTGGCGGTAGCTATTAGCTGGCGCTTGAAGCGTTCCTGCTCTAGGGGTGCCTCAGGCACGATGAAATCCTCGCTGCCAAGGCTCTCCTCATCTTCAAAGACTAGACGATAACTATCATCATCCGAGTCATTGGGCGTGGCCTGTTTATTAGGGTCATCTTGCCCGTTGTCTTGTTCCTTTTGTTCGGATGCGGCTCCAACAAGGTCTTCATTGTTTTCGGTGTTGCCTGGAGTACCATTTTCTCTGGCGCCAGTGTTGTCATTTTTTGAGCGGCGAGGCTTGGAGCGGTGTTTGGGGCACCGGCGCTTGGACTGTGTCCCAGAAGGCCTGTCCGCGACTAGATCCCCTTTGTCATCGTCGCTAGCTTCTTTAGGTGTGTCGACCATGTACACATCGTACGAAGAGGTGGCCGTCCGACGTCCAGTGAATGGCGGGTCTTGGCCTTGCTCCATGTCGGCATCATCGTCCATACCGTCGATGTCTTCGGAGCCATAATCGAGCATGTCGGTTAAATCATCGACAGTGGCTAGAAAGTGGGTGGTGGGTGGGAAACAAAATTTCCCATCATCAGCCTCTGGTTTGAACCGAACATAGTTCCGCTGTGAGTCCTTCTCCAAGGACAAATTCTTTAAAGAGTTTAGCACATCACCCAAGGGCGAGTGCTGGAAGATGTCTGCGGCGCTAAATTTGAAAATCGATAACCGATCCAGCTCGGTGTCCGCAGGCGTACCCGATTTGGAACTCATGGCCACAGACGAGTCCGGAGTTCCATTGACGTAGACATCGCGGGGTGCCAAGTCCGTGTGCGGCTCCAACGCCGAGTACTCTGTGGCTTCGGATGGCACGGTTTGCCCTAGTTCTAAGGCCGTTGCAGCAGCAGGGACCATCCGCTAGATGTGATCCAGTGACAGATTTAGGTCATGTTTATTGGAGCGAGGGGGAGCGATCACTGCGGTCTCAAATCCATTGAAGATCAAGTCTCCATGGATATCCACGACATAGTCTTCCAAACCTGACCTAGTGGCCAGGGGCGTAGCTGTTGATCTGCTCCAGATGGCCAAGCGAGTTGGCTTGCAGTTCGAAGCCGCCGAACACGAAAATCTATCCAAGGAGGAAGGTTTCTCCTTGGACAGCGTCGCTATAGATGATTGAAGGAGCCATCAAACCTTTCGTGGACGGCACAGTGGAACTCTCAATGAAAGCACCAATGTCGGTGTCAAAATTGGCGGATCTCGGGTAGGGGGTCCCGAACTGTGCGCCTAGGATCGATGGTAACAGGAGACGGGGGACACAATGTTTACCCAGGTTCGGGCCCTCTCTATGGAGGTAATACCCTACGTCCTACTTGATTTGATATTGATGAATATGGGTGTTACAAGAGTTGATCTACCACGAGATCGCGATGGCTAAACCCTAAAAGCCTAGCCTATATGGCTATGGTAATGAATGTGTCCTTTCTGGACTATCCCCTCCAGTTTATATAGACACCGAGGGGATCTAGGGTTTACATAGAGTCGGTTACATAAGAAGGAATGTTCATAGTCGGTCGCCAAGCTTGCCTTCCACGCCAAGGAGAGTCCAATCGGGACATAGGTATAGTCTTTGGCCTTCATGTCTTCACAGCCCATCAGTCCGGCCCATGGATAACAGGCCGGATGCCCGAGGACCCCTTAGTCCAGGACTCCCTCACTCGCCATCCTCGTCATCTGCGCTGCGACACTGGTCGTCCGTCGCGGCTCCTGCGTTGCTCTGCCCGGGCGTGACCTCGTCGCCCTCGCGTGCTGCTCTGCTCCCGGCCGCCTCCCGGGTCCTCGGCGCCGTCACCCCTGGCCCACCTCCGCGCATGGTTCTGCATGCCGTCTCCGTCCCTGTGGGTGCATGCATCCACGTCCAGCTTGCTAGCTAGCACAGTCGATTGAGCCGATGGATTCAGTTGAGCTAGCTAGCTAGCTGGTTTGGCTGGTGTCCGCGCGAACGGCCTGCCATGCTGGCGTCCTCTTTCGCCCCCATGCGCCTCTTGTGTCGCTATCCGTGGCCGCGTGTGCTGCGGCTTCGATGGCCTCCCCGACTCGCTGCTCATCCTCGTCTTCAGCCGCTATGTGCCGGCGTCTGGCAGTGTCTGCCTCGCCTCTGCACCACGCCCGCAAGGCCCTGCCTGCCCTCTCCCCGCACCATGGACCGCTCCGGCGAAGGCACCCCCGCGCCGCCTCCAGTCTCCTCTCCCATCGCGCGTCGCCGTCAGCACCTGCGGCGCCCGCGTCCGCCCTACGGCGGGTCGCCGGCTCTACCCTTGAGCGCCGCTGTGTCACCACTTCGGTCCCCCGCTGGCCGTCTCCGCGCATCCACACCCACTCCACCGCGGCCGCCTAGCTCTGGCCTGCCGCGCCTCCACCTGACCACATGACTTGGCCTCTGGCTCCGCACCCGGCCGCCTCCCGCGCGCCTACGCCCCCGGCCGCCTGCACCGCGTCCTCCGGGTCGCCAACCGGCTCCGGCCGCATCCCGCGGCTGTTCTGTGACGGCTCTAGGAGCCCGGGCCAACTGCCCTTCTGCCGACTCCACCAGCGCCCGCATTTGCCGGACCTTGTCGTGCCTTCCCCGCCTGCCGTTTGCCGCCCCGTCTCGGCCCGGCCGCCGGCTGCCTTCGGCTGGCCTCGCGCATCGGCTCCCGCCACCCGGCCGTTTGCCGGCTGTTGCGCTAGCCAGGCTCCCCCGCCGCCTGGCCAGTCTGGCCATCTGACGACTCCGCCCACCTCTAGGCGGCCCGGCCGCCTGCCGGTTTCCGCTCTCAGCGGCCGTAGATGACTCCTCGCGGAGAAAAGTCAACAGGGCCGACTGCCCACAGCCAAAAGAAAAGATGGGGTCTGGCTGCTCGCGTGAGTTGGATAAAAAAAGAGAGTTGCGTTCGACTGCATGCAGCCGGCTAGTATCTGCGTCCGACTCCCAGATGCTCCTCCGACTGCCCGCACCCGGCTGAAAATTGCGTCTGACTGCCAGATGTCTGTCCGACCGCCTGCAGTGAAGAAGGTGCTGACCGCCTAGCCGGCTGCAAAGAGACCGAATGCTGAGTCGGAGTCCGGGTGCCCAGCCGGATGAAAAAGAAATGTGCGTCTGGCCACCCACAGCCGAACAAAGAGAAGAAGAAAAAGCACACCCAGCGGACGCATTGACGCGCCCTGCGAAGAAGAAGACAAAGTAGTTGCCGAGAGATCCGGCCCGACTGCTCGGCAGTCGGCCCGATTCTCGGGGGCTACGCCCAGCGGATGCGCTGACGCGCCCCCGCGAGAAAGAAGACAAAATAGTTGCCAGGAGATCCTGCCCGACTGCTCAGCAGTCGGCCCGAATCTCGGGGGCTACACCCAATGGGTGCGCTGTCGCGCCCCCACGAAAGATTGCAGACAAGAGAAGAGTTTTCTTCGGCTGTCAGCAGCCATCAGAAGAAAAAAGGGGGAGCTGCAAGATGCCTCTATGCCTAGCCGGTCGAGCCTGACCGGCCAAGACCCCCCTTCGAGCACCCAAAGGCTCGAAGGCTGCACCCAGCGGGTGCGCCGGCGCACTCCACAAGCACCGAGCCCGCATATTTTTGCACCACGCAAGCACGGATAACCCCGAGCGATGCTGGGGGGACTATCTCCGCATTTCATTACAGTTGCATCACTATTCACCCCGGCGCCAGCCAGAGTTGGCCTGGGGGTTGGCCGCTTGACCTGAGGCGTTAGTTCCCGTAGACAACTTTGTAGCGTGCGTGGTACCAAAGGCTCACTCTTAGTCACAGACCGCAGAGCGGCTGTTCGGCTAGCAAGAGTGAACGCTGGAGGCCACCCACGTGAAAAACGTCCGGGAAGAAAAACGGTTCGGGTGACCCGGCCGTTTCCTTTACAAGTATCTACTCAGTTGAATCTGCTCCCAGACTCTGAGTACTGTACACTCCACTTCGCGGCCCACTCTCAACCACAGACCGCAGACCGGCTGTCCGGCAACAAGAGCACAAGCCAAAAAGTGGAGGAAACACAAAAAATATTAAGGGGGCTCGGACGAAACCGAGTCGGCACCCTCCACATAAAACTTGCAATGCTAAAAGCAAACATTTTATATATCTGCGTGGACTAACTTCGTATTTTTGCATGATCATTTCCGTGGGGAACCCCCCTCCTCGCTCGGAGGCTCGGAGACTACATTAACACCTGCCAAGGAACCTCCGCCCAACTTTGCCAAGTTGCCCGGAGGCTCGGGGGCTACTGTCGGAGTTATTGGCAACGGATACCTCGAAGACGGCAAGACAATAATTCAAGACATAGGGGCTAGCAAAGCCCCTCAGTCCGACTTCCCGGCCGCTCCTGCCGGCTCCCCGTCCAACTGCTCTGCCCAGCCGGCTGCCGCCTGCAGCCCGACCCGATACCGACAAGACACCGACGAGATGGCCGTACCACGACGTCATCTACAGTGTACCGTGTCCCCCGGGCTCTGATTTATAAAGTGCCCCAGGGGACGAGAATAGCATGCACCATGCCTCACACATGGCTTGGTTTGTAAGCTACCCAAGGTAGCTTACAACCAAAGCCACCATGCCCATGCCTACCTAGCTTACTCTCTAAGCTAGCCACACCATAAAGCAAGCCATACATCCATTGATCAGGGAAGAGGGACACACTCTCATGCATGCATGCTAGCTAGTAAGATGGCTAGCTAGCACACACATACATATCCATTCGGCCAAGCACACACTTGTGCTCATATGCATATACGAGCCGAGGTGCCTATGGCACTGACCTCAGATATAGCTCCAGGAGCATTCTGTACCAGATATACTCAGACATGCAGGAGTAGGGGTATTATCTCTCCGTAGAGCCCCGAACCTGGGTAAACTACCACGTGCCATCCGCATACCCATCCCTGGATATTCCAGCAGCAGTCTTACCCTCACACTAAGCCACCCTGTGGCATCTGTCGTCTTGCACCCCCCGTGAGAATACCACGACACTTCTTATGGCTCATTCGAGTCAGATACCACCCCATGGTTATGTGCTCAGGCAGGTTTTGTTGTCCCGCGTGGAACGATACAAGGACTCTGATGCGAGTCTGTTGGGGATATAACTGTTGGGTATGAACCGCCCAGAAGGGGCTGGGTCATACCACTAGTGGCTCATGACGTGGAAGCCCAGGAACGTGTGAAGATGATGGTCCATAGAGCAAACTTATTGAATACCCAAGACCCGGGGACGATTGAGGCCCAAGGGCATGAACCGCCATATGTTAACTTGTATTGTAAGGCAAGCTTAGTTAGTCACCGAGCCGGATACGTTGTGTATGAGCCGGCCAGGGCTCTGTAAGCCTCCGGGCATTAACTTGTGTATATAAAGGGGTGACCCGGCGGCGGGTTAAGATAAGTAACAATCAATTGAGTGCTAGGTCAAGCGTATTCGCTCCCTGGTCATTGAAACCCAAGCAGTACAACCTAAAGCAGGAGTAGGCTTTTACCTCATTGACAGGGGCCGAAACTGGGTAAAAACTCTCTATGTCCTTTGTCCCGTTTAACCCCTTCAAGCTAACTACGTTGCGATGGCTCCACGTATAAGTCCTTTTGCTAGGGTATCTTCTGTGTTGAGTCCACGACAGTTGGCGCCCAACATCGGGCCATCACACGGTGGTTTCGGGTTCTTGAAGGGCAGCTTCGAAGGGATCAAGGGATATGCCATGGGCCGGATGACCAAGCGTCATCGTGGAAAGCTCTATATCGACGATGCTGGCTGGGCCCCTGAGGCCGGCTCAATTGAGTATGGGTACCAGGCCCCCTTGAGCGGAATCCACGTCTTCATCGGCAAGATCAGCCAGTCAGGGCCTGAGCCGGACACATGCATCGACATCATCGTGACGGCTCAGTGCGCACGACCCGCCAAGGTTTAGGCCGCCGTTAAGCGTGCCTTTGTTGGTTTCATCCATGGGCTGGATCTTGAGGAAGGATATGTGTCCTGGGGAGAGACGGTAATATGCTCTGATGGCGAGTCTTCAACTGGTGAGACCGATTCAATGTATCAACTATAGGACGGCAGGCTTCATGGTGACAATATTTTGGACCCCTATGAGCCACCGAATAGGGTTGCAATCTTCATGGCCGGCACACAACCTGTGCTCGGTTCGACGATCGCCGCGGCTATGACCTCTAGCTCAATGGCTGGCGATGGTTGGTGCTAGCGGCTCTGCGCACCCCCCGGCTCAAGTTCCGACTGAACTGTTAGATGCTTTGGAGGCTTTAATGGGAGCGGAGGTAACCCCAGAGACTCAAGAATATCATAAAGTGGATGTTGCGAGGCTACATGATGAGATAGCTCAAGCCAGGGAAGAACTCATGGCTGAGAACATTAGGATGGCCATAGAGCGAGCTGCTTTGGATGCCCAGGCACAACGGATTCAGGAAGAGTCATTCTGGCTTACCTTGGATCAAAATGCTTCAAATGCCATCATGAGGAGGAGGCACTAGACCCGTCCACCTATAGAGTATGAGGCTAGGAATCGTTTCAACACGCCCGGGGCAGGAACCAGTGACCCGCCTGTGGTGAACCAGGCCGTTGAGAAGCCCGTGGCCGGAGCGCCGGTTCAGCCATGTGATGTAGACCCGCCTCGTTTGAATTTGACTTCGCCTCAGCATGTTCCGACACCACCGGGTCATATGGACAATATGATTGGCGCAGCTAGACGATTGGCGGCTCTCCCCGTTGAAGGCAAGTTACCGGCCATGATGGAGATACGAAGGGCCGGAGAGCTTCTTCAGAAAGCGGTGGCTCAACAGGCGGCTTATTCGTACAACCGTGAACGGATTCATTCAAGCACTCGTCCAAGCTGGAGTTATAGCAGGCATATCGAGTCACTAGCCATTTCAAGCAGTGAGCGGCACCATAAGCAGCCTCACAGGCATGACCTGCTGCATGCTGGTAATGATGCTCAGGCTCTGGTGGACCAGGGTAGGGCGCGGCGTGAGGCTGAGCTTGCAGCCCAGTTGGCGGCTCAACAACAATCTCCGGCTTACCCATCGGCGTCTGTGGAGGCAGGTGTGACCTCCATAATCCTAGGTGTGCCATGTTTAGTGCCGACTTTACGTAACGAGCGTTTGCCTAAGGATTTCAAGGGCCCTGGCAAAGTGCCTAATTACACAGCGGAGCAACCCCTAGAGGCATGGATTGAGAGCTGCGAGATGGCTACGGAGATGCTAGATGTTAGTGATGCTGCATGTTCTAAATACTTCACCATGATGTTGGATGGGCCGGCACGTACTTGGTTGAAGGGACTGCCCGCTAACTCCATCAGATCATGGGCCAAGATGAAGGCGCATTTTATCCAAAATTTCAAAGACATATGCAAGTAACCTATGTCAATCCTTGATTTAGACTCTTGCGTCCAGGGTGAGGGCGAGTCAACAACAAATTGGGTGCGTCGGATCTCAGTAGTTATCCACTCATCGGACAGTATCAATGCTGGTTCAGTCGTCTTGATGTTAGAGAAGAATTATCGTTTCCTTCCCCTCAAGCAGAAGCTGGGGCAGCTTAAGCGCAACTGCAATGATACAGGAGAGCTCATGGCGGTCCTCGTTAAGTATGCCGACTCTGATAGTACTAAAGACCCTGAGTCTGATGAAGAGAAGGCTGGCAGGGTGAAGAAGATGGCAGTGCAAAGGGACAGCAGCATAACCCGGCGAGTCAAGGTGGCAATGGTAAGCGCAAAGCCGATGGTGGTTTAGACTTTGTGGATAACACCAATGCGCAGAATAATAGTCAGCGTCACAAGGGAAATCCACCCCAGCTTGGAGGGCCAAAGTTCAACCTTGAGGCAATGATGAATCAGCCTTACCCGAAACACGGGATGCAAGAGAAGCCGGCCAGCCACTTATGGAAGGATTGTTTCATCATGAGGGAGTACATGAATTCTATTTTTTTCCAGAATAATCATGGCCCAAATGGCCGCTCAGGATCTGGCTCACACGGACCTGACTTTGGGGGTGGGGCTCAAGCTCAGGTTTTCAGGGCTAAGGCAATCAAGGTGGTTTTATCCAATCTGGTCAAGGGAATCAGCAGCAGCAGTTGGGTTATCAGAGCAATCCGAAGCAGTTGAGTAGTGGTCAATATCATGTGTTTACCACGAGCTTGCTTAAAAGAGATCAGAAGATTCATAAAAGGGCAGTGAACGCGATTGAGCCGGCAGTCCCTCGTTACTTGCGATGGTCCGAACATACTATTGTATGGAGCCGTGAGGATCACCCGCCCCGGGTTGACAATCCGGGTCAGTTAGCTTTGGTGGTTGTGCCTCAGGTTGGAGGGTATGTAGGATCGAAAGTATGTCTAGAGGGGGTGATTAGACTACTTGACCAAATAAAAATCTAGCCTTTTCCCAAATTTAAGTCTTGGCAAATTTTAGCAAGTTATCACAAGTCAAGCAATCAACCTACACATGCAAGTCTAGAGTATAGCAGCGGAATGTAAATCATCGCATATGAAGGTAAAGGGGAGGAGTTTGGAGGGAGCAAACGCAATGTAGACACGGAGATTTTTGGCGTGGTTCTAGTAGGTGGTGCTATCGTACATCCACGTTGATGGAGACTTCAACCCACAAAGGGTAACGATTGCGCGAGTCCACGGAGGGCTCCACCCACAAAAGGTGCATGAAGAAGCAACCTTGTCTATCCCACCATGGCCATTTCCCACGAAGGACTTGCCTCACTTGGGTAGATCTTCACGAAGTAGGCGATCTCCTTGCCCTTACAAACTCCTTGGTTCAACTCCACAATCTTGACGGAGGCTCCCAAGTGACACCTAACCAATCTAGGAGACACCACTCTCCAAAAGGTAATAAATGGTGTGTTGATGATGAACTCCTTGCTCTTGTGCTTCAAATGATAGTCTCCCCAACACTCAACTCTCTCTCAAAGATTTGGATTTGGTGGAAAGATGATTTGAGTGGAAAGCAACTTTGGGAAGGCTAGAGATCAAGATTCTTGTGGTTGTATTGGAATATCTTGGTCTCAACACATGAGTAGGTGGTTCTCTCTCAGAAAATGAATGCTGGAAGTGTAGGCACATTCTGATGGCTCTCTCCACGAATGGAGGAAGGGTGGAGGGGGTATATATAGCCTCCACACAAAATCTAACCGTTACACATAATTTACCAAACTCGGTGGGACCGAGTAGTTAAAATTGGTCAGACCAATTTAGTTCAAAATGTGAACGTTAGGATTTCGGTGGGACCAACATGTCAACTTGGTGTGACTAATTTCATTAGGGTTAGGGAATAACATAATCTGGGTGAGACCGATCACATGAACTCGGTGAGTCCGATTTTGGTAAATAGGCAAACAGAGAGTTCGTCAGGCAAACTCGGTGGGACCGGTCGCTCATTTCAGTGAGACCGAAACATTATGAAAAGGAAACAGAGAGTTTGCATTGCGAACTCGGTGGGACTAATCGCTCGTCTCGACCGAAACGTTACGAAGGGAAAACAGAGAGTTTGCAATCCCATCTTGGTGAGACCGAACTGATTAGGCTTTCTGGCAGTGGCTATGTCAAATGAACTCGGTGGCGCCGGATAGATCAAAACGGTGGGGCCGAGTTTGACTTTTTGTTTGGGACATATGTGGATATGAGAAAGTGGTTGAGGGCTTTTGGAGCATATCACTAAGCATTTTGAGCAAGCAAGCCATTAAGCAACACCTCGTCCCCTTTTAATAGTATTGGCTTTTCATATGGACTCCATGTGATCTTGGATCACTAAAATGAAAATGTAGATTCTTGAGCTTGAGCCAATATGTGTCCTTAGCATTTTGAGGGGTCCACATCTCTAGTCCATACCATGCCAATCATTGAACATTCTGAAATGATCATCTTGAAAGAGTATTAGTTCAATGAGCTATATGTTGTTAAGAATTACCAAAACCACCCAGGGATTAGTCGCACTTTCAATCTCCTCCTTTTTGGTAATTGATGACAACATATAGATCAAAGCTTCGACAAATGATAATAAGAGTGAAATATATCGTCGCTTTGAGAAGTATGTGATAAGCAAGAGCTCCCCCTAAATTTGTGCATTATTTAAAAAATGCTTTTGAATGCAAATGCACAATCGATTAGGATCATGTGTTACTCTTCCATGTCACATACATCTTGGTGGAGCGCTCAAAATGATAGTAAATGAAATATGCACTCATCACCAAGGCAAAGTGAATGATCATACATGAGAGATAAATAATATTATCATCTAAGCACAAGCATTAAAGTGTTAAATGATCAAACACATGACCATACAAGTATCTCACACACACAAAGTATCATCCAGGCAAGCAAACAAATAAGTATCAAACAAGTAGCAAAAAGAGATAGAAAAAATAAGGAAATCTCTCTCTCTCTCTCTCAGCCTATGATCTATACACTTCCCCCCTTTGGCAACAAGTTACCAAAAAGCTCAAAAATGCATAGTGCTATGCGACTGTCTAGGCTTGATCTTCGGGAGGAGGCGTGGAGAGGACTGCGAGGACGAATGCATCTGTTGAGCTTGTTGGAGCTGGTGGAGTTGCAACCGGAGGGCCTACCGAAGTTGTGGCTGTAGGTGCTGACGTAGTAGATCTTTTGTCTGCCACAGGCACTGCTGCAGATCGCTGTGCCCTAGGCACTCCCTGAAAAGCGTCAGTGGTAGCTTTCCCTTTCCTTTCTTCAGCTTCTTCCTGGTGATAGTTTTGCTATGACTACTATTTGTTGCAATGATCATGATTGGGTGATTCTTCTTTTGATCTTGAAAATTTAGTTAAGCCCCATGATGAATATGAGATTGATAATAGTGTTTTCCATATTATTGGAAGTGGGGTTGGAAGAGTGTCAACTTTAGATCCCACATATTTGGAGAATGTTCAATCTTATGAAGTTTTTGATAAAAGTGGGTTTGGAGAGGTCATGACTTTAGTTAATGTTAATCCCACTATTTTGGAAGAGTGTCAACTTTGCATACATGTGGATCGTGTTAAGAATATGTTTTGTGATAGTTATATTGTTGAATTTTCTTATGATTCTACATGTAATTATTATGAGAGAGGAAAATATGGTTGTAGAAATTTTCATGTTACTAAATTACCTCTTGTTATGTGGAGATTGCTATTGTTTCTTTCCTCTTCCTTGCATATGCTAGTTTTTGCTTGCCTTGATAATTTGTTTGCCTATAATATGCCTATGCATAGGAATTATGTTGGACTTAGATGTGTTTGTCACGTGTTTTATGATGCTCTCTTTGTGCTTCAATTCTTGTCTTTCATGTGAGCATCGTTGAAATCTTATGCCTAGCTAGGGGCGTTAAACGATAGCGCTTGTTGGGAGGAAACCCAATTTTATTTTTTTTCTTGATATTTTATTCTATTTAGTAATAAGTAATTCATGTAGCCTCTGTTTAGATGTGGTTTTATGCTTTTAATTAGTTTTTGTGCCAAGTAGAACCTTTGGGAAGACTTGGGGGAAGTCTTTGCGATCTTGCTGTAAAAAACAGAAACTTTAGCGCTCACGAGAATTGCTGCCATTTTTATTGAGACTTCTATTTAGTTAATTATTTTTGAAGATGATTAATAGATAAATTAATCACGTCCAGAAATTTATTTTAGAATTTTTGGGGTTCCATAAGTGGTCGATACCTACAGATTACTATAGACTGTTGTGTTTTTGACATATTCTGTTTTTCGTGTGTTGTTTGCTTATTTTGATGAATCTATGGCTAGTAGAAGAGTTTATAAACCATAGAGAATTTGGAGTAAAGTAGGTTTAACACCGATATAAATAAATAATGAGTTCATTACAGTACCTTGAAGTGGTAGTTTGTTTTCTTTTACGAACGGAGCTCATGAGATTTTCTATTTGAGTTTTGTGTTGTGAAGTTTTCAAGTTTTGGGTAAAGATTTGATGGATTATGGAACAAGGATTGGCAAGAGCCTAATCTTGGGGATGCCCAAGGCACCCCAAGGTAAAATTCAAGGACAACCAAAAGCCTAAGCTTGGGGATTCCCCGGAAGGCATCCCCTCTTTCGTCTTCATCTATCGGTAACTTTACTTGGAGCTATATTTTTATTCACCACATGATATGTGTTTTGCTTGGAGCGTCTTGTATGATTTGAGTCTTTTATTTTCAGCTTACTACAATCATTCTTGCTGTACACACCTTTTGAGAGAGACACACATGAATCCGAATTTATTAGAATACTCTATGTGCTTCACTTATATCTTTTGAGCTATATAATTTTTGCTCTAGTGAAGCACTTATACCTTTTTAGAGCAGGGTGGTGGTTCTATTTTATAGAAATAATTGATCTCTCATGCTTCACTTATATTATTTTGAGAGTCTTAAACAGCATGGTAATTTTCTTTAATTGTGAATTTAGTCCTAATATAATAAGCATCCAAGACCGGCATAATAAAAACTTTCATAAAAAGTGCATTGAGTACTAGGAGAAGTTTGATACTTGATAATTGTTTTGAGATATAAAGGTGGTGATATTAGAGTGTGATATTTGAGTAGTTGTGAATTTGAGAAATACTTGTGTTGAAGGTTGCAAGTCCCGTAGCATGCACGTATGGTAACCGTTGTGTAACAAATTTGAAACATGAGGTGTTATTTGATTGTCTTCTTTATGAGTGGCGGTCGGGGACGAGCGATGGTCTTTCCCTACCAATCTATCCCCCTAGGAGCATGCACGTAATACTTGGTTGTTGATGACTTGTAGATTTTTGCAATAAGTATGTGAGTTCTTTATGACTAATGTTGAGTCCATCGATTATACGCACTCTCACCCTTCCATCATTGCTAGCCTCGTTAGTACCGTGCATTGCCCTTTCTCACCTTGAGGGTTGGTGTAAACTTCGTCGGTGCATCCAAACCCCGTGATATGATACACTCTGTCACACATAAACCTCCTTATATCTTCCTCAAAACAGCCGCCATACCTACCTATTATGGCGTTTCCATAGCCATTCCAATATATATTGCCATGCAACTTTCCACCATTCCGCTCATCATGACACGCATCATCATTGTCATATTGCCTTGCATGATCATGTAGTTGACATCGTATTTGTGGCAAAGCCACCATTCATAATTCTTTCATACATGTCGCTCATGAGTCATTGCCCATCCTAGTACACCGCCGGAGGCATTCATATAGAGCCATATCTTGTTCTAGTATCGAGTTGTAATAATTGAGTTGTAAATAAATAGAAGTGTGATGATCATCATTAATAGAGCATTGTCCCCCCCAAAAAAAGAGAAAGGCCAAATAAAAAAAGGTAGGCCCAA
The DNA here is from genome assembly GCF_003073215.2 of Triticum urartu. Lineage (NCBI taxonomy): Eukaryota > Viridiplantae > Streptophyta > Magnoliopsida > Poales > Poaceae > Triticum > Triticum urartu. The sequence goes on along the minus strand of NC_053025.1, from coordinate 85,540,002 downwards.
AATAAAATATAAAAAGAAAAAAAGTAGAAAATAAAAAGGGGCAATGCTTCTATCCCTTTTTTCCACACTTGTGTTTCAAAGTAGCACCATGATCTTTATGATAAAGAGTCTCTTGTTTTGTCACTTTCATATACTACTGGAATTTTTTCGTTATAGAACTTGGCTTGTATCACTACAAAAAAATACACTTCCGTGATGATACGTGTTTGTCACAGTAGGTCATGTTTTCTGTCATGCATGTACATCCATGACAAATTTATGACAGAATCAAGATAGTCATACATGTGCTGTCGTAGAAGTGTTCCATGACATTGCCAAAATTATTATCACGGAAGTGTCCACTTCCATGACGATAAATCGCGCGTCACGAATGTGCTTTCGTCAAGGGTGACCGACACGTGGCATCCACCGTAACGGAACACCGTTAAGCTATCGGGTCAGATTTTGGATCCGATAACCCGTTAACAGCCACGACCAATGCCGATTTTCCACGTGTAAAATTCTCATTGGCTGACGGATCCACGCGTTGGCACAGGTGTCACTCATCCAACGATCGATATGGGCCTATGATATGTTGACACGTGGACCGGCCAAAAAGTGGCCCACCAAGTTTAAATGGGCCGGCCCAACCAAAGGCCCATAAGATTTAGCGGACCCTAATGGGCTGCCCAGCTAAAGGCCCACAAAATTTAGCGGACCATAGTGGGCCGGCCCAGCTAAAGGCCCACATGATTTTGCAGACCATAATGGGCCGGCCCAGCTAAAGGCCTACAAGATTTTGCAGACCACAATGTGCCGGCCCAGCTAAAGGCCCACAAGATTCTGCATACCATAATGGGCCGGCCCAGCTAAAGTCCCAACATTCTCTGTTAAATCGGCCCGTCAAGGGCCTGTCCTAAACTTGTCATCAACGCGGCCCATGGTCACTTCTGGCCCGTTAACAGTCCGCTAAGTAATTGGGCTGAATTACGGCCCAGTGTATTTCCGGCCTGTTAAAGGTCCGGCTTCATTTGGGCCCATTTACAGGCCATCAAAACTTTCGGCCCATAAACGACCGTGAAGGATTTGGGTCATATTCGGCCATGTCTAACATTCAGCCTGTTAGAGGCCCACTATAGCTTTGGGCCACTTTCGGCATGTTGTCATTTTCAGCCTATTAACACCGGACGTAAACCATGGGCCATATGTGGCCCAACGTCATATCGGGCCCATTAACGGCCCATATAAAAATGACGATAATCTAGCCCAACCGAAGTTCCGGCCTGTTAAAGACCCGTGTATTAGGTCGGCGCATTTACGACCCATCCGAATTTCGGCCTGTCAAAGATCCGCATCGTAAATGGGCCACCATTTTGGCCTACTAAGTCCAGTGGGTTATTTGGCACAATCAGGGCCCAATCTCACTTTCGGTCTATTAAAGGCCCATGTTTTTTATGGGCTCGAGATATTTACACCTGTAAATGGCCTATTTTTACTGAGGAACCAAATTATGTTTAGTCCTGTTAAAGGCCCACTATGGGCACATGCCTACCAGAAAAATATGAAAGCTTATGCTGATTTAGACCCAGATATTTTTAGTGGGCTACATGCCAATTTCAGCCCGTAATCATTTTTAGCCCAATTGGAATGGGCCTGACGAATGTTGGCATGTTGGGCTCCTACGAAGCTTTTGGCCGAATACATTACTAAGATAAACCTACAGTATACAAAAATAGCGTCATAATTACTGCAGCCTGAGGCAGCATCATAAATGTTGTATCACAACAAAATAAATTCCAACCATACAACAAAAGGCCTGTTGGCATAAGGTTTACAGTCCTTCCAGATAAAAGCACCATTAGATGATAGAAGCACAGATCATTTGACCTGAGTGCTAATGTTTCAGGCTGTAGAATCTGATGGAGCAGCATGATCTCCACCTTTTTTACGCCATTGCTCTTGAACAACGAAGCGAATGTCTGATAGTCTGGTTTCAAAACAATTCATATCTTGATGACATTTCTCAACCACTATTCTTGTTTCCGAAACAACGTCCATTAGGGATTGGACTTGTGTCTGGAGCATAGAGATATCACTCTGTCTAGCAGGAAGATTTTGTTCAGTAGGTGATTTGGATGAGGTTACCTTGACAACCAACCCAGACTTATGCAGGAAGGTGCTTTTCGCACTGTTAGTGGAGAGATACTGACGCACTGCAGCAAGAGGTGACATTGTGCCTATAGTAGCCTCGTCACCTTCAGGTGGTTGTGGTTGTTCAATCATTTGTTCCATAGCTTCCTGAAAGTTTGAACTTGTAGATTAGTGTACCAGATAAGTTACTAATGAGATAAAAACAAACAAAGTAGGTTAAATGTTTATACATAACTTATTTTGGTGAACTACTGTAATATATTAGCATGTATTGTAGTGCCAACTACATAATAAAATCACTTTCGGAACATATGTCCATGTAGCATGCCTACTGTATTGTCTATTTCCTCACATTCGTTTACATCTAAGGATAAAGAGACATGGTTTAAAGTAGGATGAACATAGTATGACATCATTCATATCATGGGCAAACAGATATAAAACAAACATGCTATTTTATCATTGTGTGCACATGTGAACATAACAACTAGATTACAGATCAAGACCAAAAGAATATCATTCATCTCTTTTAAACCATGTAAGGTGAAATGATAAGTTAAGACAACTATGAATAAAAGTGAACAGAGTAACTAACATTGGCTGCAAACCAAGTAGTTAAATGAACACATCACAGTACCAATCAGTTCAAGGCAGGAGGAGTAAGGACTTACAACAGCGGCTTGAACTGGTGTGTTCATGCCCTTCATCTTGCTGGCGTGGCAATCCTTAGATTTGCACTACATTCAGTTCAGGTTCTTTTTGGTCCGCACGGGCTTTCCTCTGTATTTGGAACAAGTCAATATAGATACGATAATATGGCACAAAAAAAGAAGGAAGTAGCAGCTATTTACAAGAGCCTCGCAGTGTGAAATATAGCTACGAGATCCTGTGGTCTGTTGGAATTTCACTTTAGAACGATTGGTTTTGTTCTTCAAACAGTTAGCCTAGAAGAAGATACACTTGTAAGGCACATACATAAATACGTGTTCAATATGTGGTCGGATCAAATACATATAGCCTACCTGATACTTTGGATCAGACAAGTGTTTAACGAGGGCTGTCTAGTCTTCATCTATAATATATTCCACTGGAGATTTTTGGGCGATTTCATTGTTAGCCTTGCCTTCAAAGTGAGATTTTCTAAGGTGGTACCGATACTGTCGTAGAGCAGACTGAGAAACATGAGTGCATGCTTGTTTAGTTGCATCATATTTCAGATCCAACTTGAACCTCATCTGTTGAAAAAAGAATGTGAGTCTTATTAGGAGGAAGCTAGAAAGTATGGGACAGAGAAAGACAATATTACTAATTGCGATGAATAACATTACTTATGGATAAATGGTCAAGGAAGGTGTTAAACCGGGTATTGTCTTTCTCATTCCTGTACTGGATCCACGTTGGGAGGATACGTGCATGACACCTAACGGCAACGGCTGCCTTTGATACTAACTTGGCTGACTCTGTAGCATCACGTGGCCTTTTTAAACCTGCCTCAAAATGGATCACCATTCTTCCTCCTTTAGATTTTGTTAATCTGTCAAGCATTATCCCTGATGTCTGTTTCCGCTTGCGCCGTGGTGCTAGTTCAACAACGAATATGGAAAGTGTTAGTGTACATCAAACTGTGAGAGTACATATAAAGGAGCATGCAACTGCAACTTGACTCGGTGAGGTACCTTCTTGGTGTTGATGCTCATGAGGTTCGTCTGATCTTGCCAAGTCCAGTTGTGTCAGAAGTGCTTCGGAAGTAGTGTTAGGTGTGAAGGTAGCTTGGGAACTAGCCAGTTCCGAAGCAAACGAACGAGTAACTGGTTGAGATGCTGGTACAGTTGAAGCGGATGCTGCAGCTGGTGGAGCAGGTGATACTGTGTTTGTAGATTTAGCCGGTGGACTTGGACCTTCTATTGCACTATAAGTACCAGCATAATCTCGATGGCAGAACCTTTTCCGTTTCACCGGACGAGTAACAGCACTCCCTACTATATTATTTTCCTTGCTCTTTTTTGACTTTGCCATGTCAAGCTGTACCCACAACACAAAATAATAAAATCACTCTTCAAAATTCATTGATGCATGATGCAGACAAGCAATACTTTGATGTAAGACAACCGTATGAGGATGGAATATGTAAGAACAACAGGACGAATGACATATTCACAGCTATGATGTGCAAACTAAGCGGAAGGATTTTCAAGAAAATAGAAGTAATGCAAGCTAGACACCATATGAAAGATGCAACCAATATTACTCTGCCAAGTTAAAAGTGTCTTGTCATAAGTGGCAATTCAAAAAATTAGAAGCAGTACAACGTAGAAATCAATGGAAGATGCAACCACTATCAAACTGCCATGTTAAAAGCGTCCAATCATGAGTGACTGATGCGGGATACACAACAACAGTACTTTAATGTAAGAACATGGTATGATAGATAGATGCAGTGTATTCTAGACACAGAAAGCCATGTCATATGCACATGTATAACGTATAAACTCAGCAGGTGCAATTTAATCAAAATAGAAGAAATACAGGCTAGACAACATATGCAACATGAAACCAATTATCACACTGTCAACTTAGAGCAAGCACCTGCGATGGTGGAGTACGGGAGATGAACTCATCATGTAGACTTGGGACTTCAACTTCATTAGCAGTAGCAGTGGCAAATCTAGAGAGTCTCTGTTTGCGTCGGTGCGGAGGACCACCAACATCCCCTAACTTACTCTTTTCCTTCCTATTTTCTGATATTGCCTTATGAAGTCAAAACCACAAGAAGATGAATAAAATTAGCTCTGGATAACTGGTTGATGCATGATACAGACGAACACTACTTTGATGTAAGGCAAGCGCAGGATAGGAGGATGGAATATATACAAAAAAGACAGCATTTCATATTCACACGTACGATAGGAGGATGGAATATGTATGAAAAAACAGTAAGCGGAAGGCATTTCAACAAAATTAGAAGAAATGAAAGCTAGGCACCATATGAACATGCAACCAATATCACTCTATCAGGTAAAAAGTGACTCGTCATAAGTGCCATTTTAAGAAATTAGAAGTAGTACAAGCTAGAAGACAATGCAAGATGCAACCTACATCCAAGTCCCAAGTTAAATGTGTCTTATGGGTACGTGATCATTGCAGGTATAAGTTGTAAGCTACGCAGATGCAATTCAACATAATCAGAAGCAATACAAACTAGACATCATACGGAAAACGCAACCACGTATAACAGTTCCAAGTAAGAGCAAGCACCTGTGATGGTGGAGTAGGGGAGATGTGCTCATCATGTACACGTATGTTCTAGAAACAGGAACAAGTGTCATATTCACAGGCATTATGTGTAAATTAAGCAGATGCAATTCAAGTTAGAAGCAATACAAGCTAGACATCATACGCAACATGTAGCCACATATAATAGTGTCAAGTTAGAGCAAGCACCTGTGATGGTGGAGTAGGGGAGATGTGCTCATCATCTACACAGCTACATTGACTGTCCAGCCTTGTGTTTGTTGGAAATATGCCCTAGAGGCAATAATAAAAGCATTATTATTATATTTCCTTGTTCATGATAATTGTCTTTATTCATGCTATAATTGTATTATCCGGAAATCGTAATACATGTGTGAATAATAGACACCAACATGTCCCTAGTAAGCCTCTAGTTGACTAGCTCATTGATCAACAGATAGTCATGGTTTCCTGACTATGGACATTGGATGTCATTGATAACGAGATCACATCATTAGGAGAATGATGTGATGGACAAGACCCAATCCTAAACATAGCACAAGATCGTATAGTTCGTTTGCTAGAGTTTTTCCAATGTCAAGTATCTTTTCCTTAGACCATGAGATCGTGTAACTCCCGGATACCGTAGGAGTGCTTTGGGTGTACCAAACGTCACAACGTAACTGGGTGACTATAAAGGTATACTACGGGTATCTCCGAAAGTGTCTGTTGGGTTGACATGGATCAAGACTGGGATTTGTCACTCCGTATGACGGAGAGGTATCACTGGGCCCACTCGGTAATGCATCATCATAATGAGCTCAAAGTGACCAAGTGTCTGGTCACAGGATCATGTATTACGGTACGAGTAAAGTGACTTGCCGGTAACGAGATTGAACGAGGTATTGGGATACCGACGATCGAATCTCGGGCAAGTAACATACCGATTGACAAAGGGAATTGTATACGGGGTTGCTTGAATCCTCGACATCGTGGTTCATCCGATGAGATCATCGAGGAGCATGTGGGAGCCAACATGGGTATCCAGATCCCGCTGTTGGTTATTGACCGGAGAGCGATCTCGGTCATGTCTACATGTCTCCCGAACCCGTAGGGTCTACACACTTAAGGTTCAATGACGCTAGGGTTGTAGGGATATGTATATGCAGTAACCCAAATGTTGTTCGGAGTCCCGAATGAGATCCCGGACGTCACGAGGAGTTCCGGAATGGTCCGGAGGTAAAGATTTATATATGGGAAGTCCTGTTTCGGCCATCGGGACAAGTTTCGGGGTCGTCGGTATTGTACCGGGACCGCCGGAGGGGTCCCGGGGGTCCACCGGGTGGGGCCACCTGTCCCGGGGGGCCACATGGGCTGTAGGGAGTGCGCCTTGGCCTACATGGGCCAAGGGAACCAGCCCCAAGAGGCCCATGCGCCTAGGGTTTCAAGGGAGGAAGAGTCCTAGGAGGGGAAGGCACCTCCTAGGTGCCTTGGGGAGGAGGGATTCCTCCCCCTTGGCCGCACCCCCTAGGAGATTGGATATCCTAGGGCCGGCGCCCCCCCCCTTGGCCCTCCTATATATAGTGGGGGAGATGGAGGACTTCTGACCTTGATCTTTGGTGCCTCCCTCTCCCTCTCCAACACCTCCTCCTCCTCCATAGTGCTTGGCGAAGCCCTGCCGGAGTACTGCAGCTCCACCACCACCACGCCGTCGTGCTGCTGTTGGAGCCATCTCCCTCAACCTCTCCTTTCCCCTTGATGGATCAAGAAGGAGGAGAGGTGGCTGTTCCGTACGTGTGTTGAACGCGGAGGTGCCGTCCGTTCGGTGCTAGGATCTTCGGTGATTCGAATCACGTCGAGTACGACTCCCTCATCCCCATTCTTTGAACGCTTCCACTCGCGATCTACAAGGTACGTAGATGCATCTAATCACTCGTTGCTAGATGAACTCCCAGATGGATCTTGGTGAAACCGTAGGAAAATTTTTGTTTTCTGCAACGTTCCCCAACAGTGTTGTCTTGCGAATCTTGTTGGGAGGATGGCGGAGTAGAATCTGTAGAGACCCCCTGTTTGAGTTGCTCCGAAGTACCACCATCATCCACTGCCGGACTAATTTCCTTCAGCTATAATTATTTTGCATTGTGATGTCAAACCGATAAGAAAAAGGAATAAAATTTGCTCTTCAGAGCTCATTCATGCATGATACTAACGAACACTACTCGGATGAAAGGAAAACACATGATGCGAGGATGGAATATGTCATATTCACAGGCATTATGTGTAAAGTAAGCAGATGCAATTCAACAAAGTTAGAAGCAATACAAGCTAGACATCATACGCAACATGCAACCACATATAATAGTGCCAAGTTAGAGCAAGCACCTGTGATGGTGGAGTAGGGGAGATGTGCTCATCATCTACACAACTACGTTGACTTTCTAGCCTTGCGTTGTCTTGCGAATCTTGTTGGGAGGATGGCGGAGTAGAATCTGTAGAGAACCTCCGTTTCAGTTGCTCGAAAGGACCACCATCATCCAATGCCTTGCCAATTTCCTTCAGCTTTATTGATTTTTCATTGTGAGGTCATACCGACAAGAAAAAGGAATATCATTCACTCTTCGGAACTCATTCATGCATGATACTAACGAACACTACTCTGATGAAAGGCAAAGTCATGATACGAGGATGGAATATCTATGAAAAAATGGACGGCTTGACATATTCACACCTATGATGTGGTAACTAAGCAGAAGGCACTTCAACAAATTAGAAACACTGCAAGAAACCATATGGAAGGTGCAATCAATATCACTCTGCCAAGTTAAAACTGTCTCGTCATAGGTGGCGTTCATCAAACTAGAAGCAATACATGCTAGAAATCATATTCAAGATGCAAACCAATATCACACTGCCAACTTAAAGGTGTCCCATCATAAGTGATTGATGCAGGATACACAAGAAGAGTAGTTTCATGCAAGAACATGGTGTGATAGACAGATATAGTATGTACCAAAAACAGGAAAGCGTGTCATATTCACATGTATCATGTGTAAGCTAAGTAGATGCAGTTTACACTAATTAGGAGCAATACGAGCTAGACACCATATGCAACATGCAACCAGATATCACACTGCCAAGTTAGAGCAAGCACCTTGGATGGTGGAGTAGGGGAGCGGAGACTTGGACCTTGTAATGCACTATCAGTACAAGGAGAATCGGTACAGATGCTCCGTTTGCGTTGCTGCAGAGGACCACCATCGCCTTCCTTACTCTTTTCCTTCCTCTTTCTTGATTTTTCCTTGTCAAGTCAAACCCACAAGAAAAAGGAATAAAATTTTCTCTTCAGAACTCATTGATGCATGATACTGACGAACACTACTTTCATGTAAGGCAGCCGCATGATAGGAGGATGGAGTATGTATGAAAAATAGGACTGTGTGACATATTGACATGTATGATGTATAAAGTGTAAACTAAGCACAAGGTGCTTGAACTTGTTAGAATCGATGCAAGCTAGAAACCATATGAAAGATGACACCAATATCACTCTGCCAAATTAAAAGGGTGCCCTAACAAATGTATTTGACCAAATTAGAAGCAATACATGGCAACATGCTAGAAATAATATGCAATATGCAACGAATAAAGGTGACTCATCGTAAGTGATTGATGCAGGATACAGAAGAGAGGTAGTTTCATGTAAGAACAAGGTTAACACATAGATGTAGTGTGCACCAAAAATAGGAAGGCATGTCATATTCACATGTATAGTGTGTAAACTAAGCAGATGCAATTTACCCTAATTAGAAGCATTACAAGCTAGACACCGTATGCAACATGCAACCACATACCACACTGCGAAGTTAGAGCAAGCACCTGAGATGGTGGTGTAGGGGAAGTGCGGTCTTCAGGTACAGAGCTACGCTCAATATCTTCATTTAGGCTTGCTGTTTCTTGAGAATCATGTGGAGAGGATGAAATTGCATTCTTTATAAGAGTATTGCATCTCATATTAACCCACGCGCGTGACTGTCTCATCATAAGCGATAGACGCAGGATACACAAGAACAGTAGTTTGATGTAAGAACATGCTGTGATAGGCCTTGCTGTTTCTTGAGAATCATGTGGGGAGGATGACACTGCACTCTTTAAACGAGTAGGGCGTCTCACAGTAACCCACTCGGGTGACTGTCTGATCATAAGTGATTGACGAGGGATACAAAAGAGCATTAGTTTGATGTACAAAAATGGTTAATAGACATATGTAGTATGTATCAAAAACAGGAAGGCATGTCATTATTAAAGGTATAATGTGTAAAGTAAGCAGATGCAATTTAACCAAATTGGAAGCAATACAAGCTAGACACCATGTGCAACATGCAACCACATTTGACGGCGCGAAGTTAAAGCAAGCACCTAGGATGGTTGTGTGTGGCAATTGAGATCATCAACTGCAGAGCTACGTTTACTGTCTCCAACTGCTGACACTTCACCCATTAGAGCGTTGAAATGCTTACTGCTTATCTTCGAATTACACTAGAGTGATTTCTGTCTTTTCTTTTCTGCATTCATCAACACCGCGTCAGAGTCTGAAATACCCATGCATAAAAAAACAATAGTTTGAGTATGGGTGAAGTGTGTGCACAATTAGTGCAGTGTAAAGGTAGCAGATAGCAGGTCGGTGAGAAATAAATGACGGGAGACATATGATAGCTCTACAACATGCATGGCACACTAAATTACTATAGGATTCTATGAAAATAACAGTCGACTGAAAGCAAATAGGTCAGTCCATTTTTTCTGCACCGTCCGATGTACAAAGAATTGGCAAATCGCCTTCATCTACCTCCAGCTAGTCAGTGTTGACGATCTTCCTCGAAACGCCAGTGACCACCGGCCCAGTATTCCTTCCCTGCCTGCGCCCTCCCCTCGACCTCACCGCACCGCCCCCCGGCCATCCATTCAAGCCCCGCCGACCTCCAGATCAGGCACAAGCAGCTCCTGCGCCCCACACCCCTATGATAGACACCTATGCGCCGCTTCCCCGAGGAACATGCGGACTAGGTGCTCCGCGCGCCTAAGTGGGTGCTGCTTCTTTTAATTGCAGTTTGACTAACCCTGAATTGAAATCCAGGCGGGCTACTGACCTCTAGCAAAGGTGAAATAGTAAAAGGGAGGAAACCTTGTGCATTTAGTATCATGAAGAAGATGCAGTAAGAAGCGCTCAACTAGTTTCTATTGTGGGATGAATACGGTGTGAGCGGAGACGTAAGATTTGCACGAATAAGGGAAGAGGAGTACCTCTTTCTGCTGGTAGTGATGTGTCCTTCTGTTTTTCCGACGATCTTCTTGTTGTTCACCGGAAACCAGAAGTTGTGGAGGACGGTGCAGCCTTGGACAAACCCATGGCCAAGTTGTTAAGTGTGGTGTGGTGGCCGTCTGTCGGCGGCGGGGAAGCAGATCCGAGGCGGCGAACAACGGTGTAGCAGGAATAGGTCTGGTGCGGTGGACGGTTGCGACAGTGGAGCCGCAACAGTGAGGCGTAGGACGGCGTGGTCGGAGTGGTTCTAGTACGGCGCACGTCGGCGTCGTGGAGGCAGCTCTGCCTCGGCTTCAGCTGCTAAGTCCTTGAGGGCGTTGCGGTTGCGGTTGCGTTGGACGACGATGTCGGGTTACTGGCTCCGGCGTGATGGAGGAGGGCGGTGGTGGATTGGACGCTATGGGGTGGAGGACGGAGGAGGCTGGGGTTTCGCGCGGCTGGTGGAGAGGGTGTTTTCGCGCCCACAGAGTATGAATGGGGAAACGGAGGGAGGTGGGGAACTAAGGGGGAATAATGTTTTGGTTTGAGACGCATTTGTTTGAAATTTGGGGAAAGTTACAAACTTTGACCCCATCTAAAATTTCGGACATATTGCGGGTTGTGGGTAGGACAGTTATGTCAGGTGTCCCAAATGTGGGCTGGATAGATTTCGGCCGAGCGCATGGGTAGGCGCCCACGGCGCATGAATGCTTCTCAGAGGCGGTTGAGACTGGCGTCTTGGTGAAGTAACAAACTTACCCCGGTTTAGACCTTTGGACATCGAGCCGATAGGCTACACGGGCCACAGTCAGGACAGTAATTTCCTACCACCAAAACATTAGTCTCGCGTGGTTTCGGGTGACCAGAGGCCTATTTGGCGCTTCGTTCAATATTTGGGAGCAGAAGCATTAACGTTTTCGGTTCTCTTGAATCGAACTTTCAGGATTTGTCAAACTTCACAAATCTTTACTCTTGAAAATCCTAAAGCTACGATTATTTTGGAATGGAGGGGGTACATTTGAATATACATTGTACACGAGTATATATTAAAAAATATGCAACTTACCTCAGTTCATGCATGGTTCCAGATATAATCTCCTTGGTTGCAAAAATAAAGTTAGATATGCGTATGAATATATATATAGCATGTTCAAACTCACCACAAAGATTGATGCCCCCTTACATCTGATTTACAAATGCCATTATCTCGGGTTCAACTAGATGACTGCACTTCCTATGAATTCGAATCTTCGAAACTCACTTTATGTTGAATTCGACATGTATTCTATTTCGTAGCTAGCAATTTGGAATGTATCCATGCAAGTGACAAATGTATAAAGTGCTTCACACTAACAACATGGAGTGCACTAATTAATGTTTATATATGAATTGCAAAAGCATCCATTGCCTGTATTTCAAACCGCTCTCACTCTATGGATCGATAATATGAAATAAACACATGCACATGCTAGAATTCAATAGAGTATGGGTGTCTGATAGACCGATTTTCGTCCATACGCAATTTGCAAAATTCATGATCTCATCCAAAAATAATAATGCCATTTATATTTTAATTTAATGCGTAGAACCGCCTTTTACACATAGATGCACAATGCCTCGCCCCGTTCTCACAAATGTTTTATATATCTCTCTATCTAACGCATAAGTGCACACACTTTATATGCATCGGCATTTCTCTTTCACACATGCTCACAATCTCTCAGGGTGTCGGGGTGTCTCACGCACATGCTCTCTTTGTTTCTCTCTCTCTCTCTCTGACTTCTATGTACCACTCTCGGGTGTATACTATCAACGAACTAGCCCCCAAGCTTGTATAACATACTAAGGGCCTAGGTTTACAAATCATATATAGTCGGCTTATCACCAGTGGGGATAGAGTCCTCCGCGACTCTGGTAGCTTCGTGTTGTACGCCGAGTCCTCCACATGGGTCTTCGTATAACACGTCTTGGTCCAACCTATATGTGGCGCATGATGGAACCGACCCATGAGTCTTCATGTTGACCCACCACAACTAGAAATGATGTGCCCACCACACCACACACGCAATCGGCCAATAAGAAAATAAGCGTATACAATAGTACAACGGTATCTAGCTCACGATACGTCTCCATATTTTGTTGATGACACTGACGGACTTTGCATTTGATGCGTGCTCCGTATTTTGTTGACGACACTTACAGTCATTGTATTTGAAGCGAAAGCACGATATGGTCACTGGACTTCAGAATAAGCTCATCACGGTCACCACATACATTTTGTCGTGCTAACCAACATGTGGTTGGATGGTTAGAGGACAGTGGTTTCTCGAGCCCACCAAGGTTAAAGTCTCGGTGCTCGCATTTATCTTGTGTTAATTTCAGTATTTTCCGACGATGTACGTTCAGTGGGAGGAGACGTTCCACTCGACTATGAGGCACCTATGGTGACTTCGTAAAATCTCAAGATCATATATGCTGGCCCACTCTCTCGAAGGTGCTCATAGGGGTAGGGTTCGCGTGTGTGTGCTTATAGCGGTGAGTGCTTGCGCGTATATATGAGCCCTTGCATCTGTACCGTGTTAAACAAATACATATCATGATTTTACGGTCACTAGCTCACCCGTACAACTCCGTATTTTGTTGATGACACAATCAATTGATCAGTCAAACATTCCACGCGGCGCAACTATTGTTGCACCATCGGGGCGCGTAACCGTGGGGCCCACCTGTCAGCCCGTATATGAATCAAAGAAATGGTAGTTTGAGTCTGTACTGTGTTAATAAAATAGGAGTACATTTTAAGGTGATTATACGGTCACTGGCTCACCATACAGCTCCGTAATTTGTTGATAACACGATCAATTGACCAGTCATACGGTCCACATTCAGCAGCGCACATTACCATAGGGCCCACTCGTTAGCGCGTATATGAAGGACATAAATGGTAATAAATTAGTGGTCGGTGGGTACTCGAAGTCGTGACACCTCTGGTTGGCAGTCACCGGCGGTTGGGGGCGTTCATTGGGCGGTGGGGTGGGGATCCCCGGATAAAAAGCTTGGCGGGGGGGGGGGGGGTGGGGGGGGGGGGGGGGGGGTCCGGGGAAAGAGGGGGGGGGGGGGGGGGGGGGGGCTAGAGGGATGGCCGGTGTGGTGGCGGACCGGCGGTGGGGAGTTGTTTCGGGGAGGATGGGCCGGCCGCGGGCGACAGGGGCTGGTGGTTCAGCCGGTGGTGGCTGGCGCCTCGGGGGAGGGGGTGGAGTTTGATGATAAACCGGAGGCCCTTGATTTCGTATCCAACGGCTAGAAAATCTAATGACCAGAGATGAAAAAGTCAGTCGACTGACGTGTAGCCTCACCCACACGTACACATGCACACACGCAAGACACGCACGCATGTAGGCGTGGAACACTAACACGTACACACGCACACATGCTGGCGTGCAGCACTGACACGTACACATGCACTCACGAACACACGCACGTACGCACCCATGCGTGCAACACTGAAACGTACCCTTGCACGCACGCAACACTCGCACGCCTACATGCACACAACACACGACGCAAGACACATGCTCAACCTATATGTGCATGCAGCCTTTGTTAAGGACGTGGATTGTTACGGGTATTAATCAATCTTATCTGTGATAAGCAGAACATTGATGTTTGCACCGGTCTTTATGAATCACAACATATCGAACAGGCTATCAACATAGTAGGCTTATCTACATGAAAAAAGATGACGTCACACTCAATGAACAATCATCGGTTTATGAAATGCCCGCTTCTGACCGCCCTGGCCCACCAAAGGTTCCTCTGCTGTGCGCTGCCTGCGTTGGGTCACTGACATGCAGGCCATGCACCCAAAGAGCCCACACGTTAGTGGAAGAATGGCGCGGTGTCCTAGGTCAGAGTCGAGGGCGCCACACTTGGAGATTTAACATGGTGCGTTAGACTATCTGATGTTGGCATGTCATACATAGTCATCACTTAGTCACTCATACTACAACAAGGTTGGCTATAAGGTTGGCTATAAGTGTATTTTTTTACTCCTCTCTATCTCTTTCTTCGTACTCCCTCCGTCCCATAATATAAGAACATTTTTGACACTAGGGTAGTGCCAAAAATGTTCTTATATTATGGGACACAGGGAGTACTATATTTATTGCATTTGCCAAGGAGTGACCTCTTCCAATGAAATGGTGTTGCTAAGTTTGCTTCATTTAATTAGCTATAGACTCAAAATTGCCTTTTCACCTAGGTACACGCGCTTAGCACCGTTTCTTCCTTGGGTCACCAAACTAGTCTCTCTCTTCTTGATTAACTTGCCACATCAGATTTTATGCCTATGTGGCAAGCTTAAGCACTTGTAGGAGCAAGTAAAAGTAAGTACAATAGTGCGCTTTACATGGCATTTTTGCATATGTGGAGGAAAGAGAGGCAAGGAAAAAGTGGAGAAGTGGGCTCTCATGCAAGAGCCAACCTCTACTACATGGTGGAGCATTGGGAGAGGCACCTGTATGGAGGTGGTCAGGAATCGGGAGACTCACGCCGGTCGTAGCGCCGAAGTTAAAATGATAATGGCAAGTCAAATCATGGGGCCCCACCTGTCCAACAGTAACTCGCTGTCAAATCACACAGCCCTACGTTTGCAGCAGCCTAATCCCTCGTCTTCTCGCGTCTCTGTCGAACCGACTAGGCGGAACTGCCCCGCCTACCGCGCAGGAAAAGCCCCGCCCTCGACTTTTAAATACAACTACATCCTCTTAAGAATCCAATGATATACTTTTTGTGACATAGTAACTCATATTTAGTTAGTTAGATGGATAACCTAAACTACGTGCAGGCCCTATAAACCGAGACACCTAAAAATAAAAAAACCAAGACAAACAGGGTAGTTCAGCATGTATCTTTTTAGATCAATATAGTAGGGATTCACCAAGGAGCAAAACCAAGTGGTAGAGTGCTCCTGTCGTGTTGGCGTAGCAACTCAAGCAGGGTCAGTCCGCACACGAAATGGCGACACACTTAACAGGACCCCTTTGGCCGACATGTGGCTCATCCACCGTCTTGTTCCATGTGCGATGCACCAAATTACAGTTCGGAGCAGCGGTTGGAATTGGAGGCACCCCGGTCGTAGCGCCGCAGTAGTAGAAAATGAGCGATGATGGGTCAAATCACAAAGCCCCACCTGTCCCGCATTAAGCTAGATGGACGAAGCAACCATCATTTCACTCTAGGGCGCAAGAGCATAAAGAAAAGACAAAACAATGATGCGTGCGACAGCTACCTAGGGCACCCTAGGGTAGGGGTCTCCACTAGAGATCCTTTTTTTGAAAGCGCCTCCACTACAAATCGGCTTCTCCCTCGTCCTCTTGAAGAAAACCAATGATGAGTGCGGCGGTAGGGTTTGTAGGAGTACTATGGCGTGCGGGGCCACGTCGTAGTAAACGGGTTCGAGTCGACGCCTTAAATATGTGTGGGCCGCTTGGTTTTACGGGAACGAGGCAACATTTTGGGTTCAGGGACTAGTGGATATATAGTACGTACAAAAAATTGTGGATGTAGGTTCGACCGAAAGGCAATGATGCATGGGCCCTGCATTTTGATATACCCGGGGCCGCGTGAAATTTTCTACTCTACTCAAAACTAGTAAGGTACACATGTATTGAACGCATGAGATTTCGAAACCAAATTGTGAATAAATACACACTATAGCATGTAAAGCTTTGAGTCATATATGCATGATGTAGATGTTCGTTTAGTTCTTATAGTTCATCTCATTCAAAATCAATTAGTTTATAAAAATGTTAAGATTCATGGGGTTGTGCATTGTAAATCATAAACCAAAAAACAAATAATGGCAATTCATTTAGAGAAAAATAATCAATTATGATACAGAAGATTCTAGAACAAAGGAGAAGTGCTTGTGTTTTGAGGTTTGTGCATTATGCTTAAGTTCAACCATGGAGTCTTCTAAATTGTACATGTGGTAGATCTGGTGGAATGTTGATGATATCCAACGGCCAGTAGTGCTCGGATTTTCCTATCTCTGCACTGTCGGGTTAGCTTCATCCAGCGACCATCTTTCAAAGCTATTGGCACACTATATAGTTCTTGTGCCATAGTTGCATGTTTTGGAAAAAAGTTACTAGTGGGTTGTACTATCTATTTAGGAATAGAAGATGTATACATGGAAGTTGTAGGGAAAGAGATGACATGGAACATCTCAATTCCTATGAGTAGGGATTGGAAAAGAGATGTCATTTGGTTCACATCATAGGAACTTTTCTATTGAATCTATAGATGACATGTATCTCAATTCCTATGAGGGATTAGAAAAGAGATGTAATTTGGTTCATATCATAGGAACTTTTCTATTGAATATACGCTAATGTTTATTTTCCTTTGAAACTAAGGGAGTATAGGAATCCATTCATATGAACCAAGTGGATCTAAAGCTATAGAAATGATATCATGTTTATTTCCTTTGAAATGTGGAGTATATGAATCTATTCCTATGAACCAATTGGCTCTAAAGGAAAAAATCCTATAAAAATCATATCATATAGAGTTCCTATGATATTCCTCGACACTAAAGGATGCTTGAAATTGCTGCGGGTGATATGATGGTCTTTCTTTGTAGACTCCTCACCCATCTTTATAGTTACCTCTCAAAGATGAATGAAATGATATATACATGGTATTCTACATGTGCAATTTGGTACACGAAAACTCGGTAAAAGTTTGCGAGGTTCGAATTTTCAATAAAGCTACATGCACTGCATTTCAAAACGGAGGGAGCATATGGTAGTTGCTAACACTCATGTGGAAGATTTGTGTGTAGGAGGAGTGGCTATTCTGTTAAATGACATGGCAAAACTGACACTGTCGGATGCCAATCTAACGGTTCTTACGGCGTCCGTTAGGAAAAGGCTTGTGGCGAATGTTTGTAGGATAATGATTTATGGACACATGCATTGCATTGATACATGCCCCCTCTCTCTCTCACGCACACGCACCCTCACGAGTCACGACTCTCCCGAGTCCTCTCGCAGACTCGCACGTCGCACCCGCCGTCTATCTGCAGGTAGACGTCACGCACATATGTGCTCTTCACATCCTACCCTCAGAACTTCTAAAAAACAAAAGACGGCGCACACATTTTATTTTAGCTCACACGTCACACACTTATACTATTACTCTTGCGTCGAACTTTCTTTGGGCATAGTATATTGTACTCTCACGAAGAGAAGCGGTGCAAGCACGCACTAGTTCTCTCACACCCACTCGCGGGTACACGTAGGAGCGCATATTTTTGAAGCTGGTACAACAAAATCACTCCATTATATATAAAAGCAGGAGCCTTAGCGCTTGCTTTACCAGGGTTCCTCTCGTTCACTCTCTCATGCTCTCCAGATCTAAGCAACACATAGGTGGCCACACTCTCTCTCAGCTCACGGCTGGTCACAAATCTGGCCGGACAACCTCGACCGGGGCAGGGGTGTAGGTGCATCGTTCACGCTGTCGTCGGCGGCGAGGGAGGAGACCAACGACTGCCCGCGCGTCCTGATCAGCGGCCGTGCCGTTCTCTCCGAGAGAGTGCCGGCTCGGGAGGGCCTCCGACCCCTTCTTCCTCCCCGCGGTATTGTGGCCAAGATGCAGCCTCCCGACGCCGTCTTTGCCACATGCCACCGACCCTCAAGTATATATTCCTTTGAAACCTGCCTTGCTCTACTACCCCATCTCACTTCGTGTGGATCCTTTTCTACTTCCGTCCGCTGTTCCAAAGCCACCTAGACTTCTACTACTATTAGAAGTAAAGCTAGTTCATACAGTCGACTCAAAGCGTTGGTTCAAACAGGGAAGAAAGTGGGAAAGCTGTAGCATGAATCTAGGACTTGGTTCTAAGAGGAAACGGGGGAAAGTATTAATATTTGTCACTGTTTAAATAACCGTATTTCATATTTGCGCAAACAGGGATGTCTGTCTCCATATCGTTTCGGGATGTCTGTCTCCGTATCGTTTCTATCCGCACAATCAAAAGCACACACCTCAGTTTTAGTACAATTGCGCAAAATGAGATGGCTATCCCTCGTTGCCGTCGTCTAACCTCCCGTCTTCAAGGTATCACTACATTGGTAGTAACTAAGGTAGAATGACCAACGCAATCTAAAAGAAGCTGATTCGTACGTTTTACTTCCCGATTGCAGTGCAGGGACGAGCGAAAACAACTGCATCCTAGTCCGGAATGCACTTTCTATAGTTCATCCATGGACCAAGGACTAGCTGGCACGGCTGCACGGCGGTTTTTTGGACAAATGCATGGACAAGAGGCATTGTGGTCTGCTTATTTCTGCAAATAGCGGTGCTTAAATTTAGTGCAATGCACAAGCATTTCAGCTGGTCAGTACACTGCATGGTTTAATTCAGCATTCCAGCTGAGACCACAATTATAATTGGTTATTCTGGAATGAGAGAACCTAACCCTGGATGGTGGGAACAAGAAAAAACCAGAGTGAACTCCAGGAAATTTAAGCCTGCCGGGAGGCCCTTTGCTCAGAGAAGCCTTGCTTGTTTTTTTCCTGATTTGTAAACCTTCTCACAACTTTGTCTTTTCCTGTGGACTAGTATATGTTTGTTATGTTCTATGAATCATTGAGATGTATAATATTGCTTAACTTATGCTTTTCAAGTTTTTTATGAAGACGAGTTTAATGTGAGTGTTCCACACGAGCGCTGGACTAGCGTGTGAACGTTTGGAATTTATTACATTGTGGCCTCAATTAACTGCATGAACCACTGTAACAAGATACATAGTTGCTTATATGTCAGACAATAGATTGTTGATTGTTAGCTGGTCGATAGCCTAGTGTTGAAGCGAGCCGAGCCAATGTGCCGTGTTTTGCACAACTGCTTACAAGCAGGGTAGCACCAACAGTGTTTACAAGTACTTATGTATACGTCGGCGCACGGTTCTCGAACGAGTTCTCTATTTCATCAAAACACACACTGCTCGTATGATAAACCGTGACAACTTATGTCTTACCATGCCATATTCATGAAAAAACTAGTGAGGACACATCTGTTTCGGCAACAATTATGATGGTTCTCACATGATTCACGGGCACACAAAAGTAGCAGCAGTTCCCATAGACGGATTCAAATAGAGTACTAGCCCCAGAGGGGTCGATAACATGCAAGGTTCGGATAATTAGACACAATCCAAACTACTATTAAACACTAGCTGGGGCAACTATTTCATGCCTCGATCTAATTTGGGCTGGACACAAGACGGACCTTGCCATGAACATCATCGAGGACGTCCCGCAATAGCTCAATCCTGTGAACCTTCATGAAGACAACCTTGTGTCCTTGCCACTGATAAACTTGTTTGTGGAGGCATGCCACGTCATCTTTCTGCGTAAGCTTGACAAGAACAGTATGCCTCACAAATGAAGGAGTAGCTTTGAACTTCTTGTGCTTCAGTACACCCTAGACAACACGCCTGACAACAGTGAGGCTGGAATACAACTCTTCATTGGTACAATCGCAAATGGCTTCCAGGATCCAACAGCCTAAGAACTCTGTTTTCCAAGTGCGTATATTCAGGTCGTCCACCTCATAGCGCGTGACATGTACAACCGCACAATCCTTGTCTGCATCAGGGCTCTAATTGAAACATAAACAAATTCTGAATTACTTTTCAGTATAAGAAACACAAGTTATTTAAACCACTATGTATAGCATGGTCGAAGCTAATAAAATTTTGCATTATTAATCACCACATACTTCCTTTTCTAAAAAAATCACCACATACTTAGATCAAAAACCACAAGCGAGATCGGCAAAGAAGGAAATCACCTTGGGCAGCTCAGCGGGGGGGGGGGCACATCCTTGAAAGGGGAAAACTCCTCCTGCAGTGCCACGGGGGCTGTAACCTCAAACGGGGCGTTGACCATCTCAGTAGTGGACGTGAGCGTATCTGGGGTCGGCTCGGTGGTTGCCTCCATCTTCTTGGAGCTCTCTGTCTCGTGGGGATCAGCCTCCCGCGCCTGCTCCAATATCTGCAGATCTTTGCCTGGTTCTCCTTGGTCCATCATGAAACTGACAAATACTAGGAGACCACTGAAAGGAAAACACAATCGCAATGACAGTGAAACAAAAAAGAGAGTGAGGATCGGTTACTGCTTTGCAAAAGTTCTATTTTTTTCTCTGAACGAAAATATACCAACATCACGGATCCACTTACCTTCCCTTCGTTTGGAGAGAAGAATAGTGGCAGATGCGAGTGTTGCCTTTCTTGAAGACTGTGAGGGAGAAGGGGATTCAGCAAAGAGTGAAATGATGGTTGCTTCATCCGTCAAACTTAGACTGCGGGGAGGTGGGGTTTTGTGATACGACGGCTCGTTACTGCTGCGCTACGACCGGGGTGACTCTCCGCCTGCATACTGCCTTCTAATTTGGTGGATGGCATTTGGGCCCGCGCGGTGCATGGCCCGCATGTTGGTGAACAAAAGTATAATGGCATTCAGTAGAGGGAGACGTTTCAATGACCTAGGAGGAGCCAGAAGCGGTAGAGTGTCTCCACTGTACTAGTAGTAATTGTTTTTCTGGGTAGCTGTAGAGTGTCTCCACTGTACTAGTAGTAATTGTTTCTCTGGGCCCAAGACAAAACAGCCCATCCACACTAGTAAATAGTAAAATCAATTCAAAAGCCCATATATTTACTAAATGAGAGGCGCTACCCACACCCAGCACACCCCCCCCAATACCTGGGTGCTCTTCTTCCTCCTCGCTCCCACCCACCTCACGCCAGATCGCTCCACTCGTACCCCCAAATTCCTCACCTCACTCCTACAGAAAACCCCAGCTCCCCTTCTTCCTCACTCCTACAGAAAACCCCCAGCTCCCCTTCTTCTTCGCTCGCACTACAACTAGGCTCGTCATTCATTACTCTGCTCAAATCCGTGAGCGCGACGCGACGCCCTCGAGGAAAATGGAGTCGGCTGACCCCAGCGCCAAGAAGATGAGCCTCCCGCCAGTGGCGACGCCTGTTGTAGATCCCGCACCCGGCAGTGCGGGGAGAAGCGGTGACCCCGCCCCCACCAGATCCCAGGAACCTGTAAAATCTCGGGTGGACCGCGTCAGCGATCTCCCGGACGCCGTCCTTGGGGAGATCATCTCGCTTCTCCCCACCAAGGATTGTTGCCGCACCCAAGTCCTCTCAATTCCGTGGTGCCCTCTATGGCGCGCCGTGCCCCTTAATCTTGACCATCGTCAGCTATCTCTCTTCAATGATTTTGAAATCCCCAGAGCCATCATCTCCTCCCACCAGGACTCCGTTCAAAGCCTCTGCATCCTGTCATGCTACCTGAGCAAGCATACCATGCCCTGCACGGTGGACGCCTGGCTGAAATCCCCTGAATTCACAGAACTATAGCTGCTTGAGTTCTACTATTCCCCTGGAAATCACATACCACATACCGAGCGCCATGAATTTGTGCCCTCAGCACCGATGTCCATCTCGCGGTTTTCGTCCTCTCTCCACACCGCCACGTTTGCGCTGTGCTACCTACCAGACAATCTGCTACTAAACCTTCGACTCCCATTTCTCAAGAAACTTTCACTTGTGCGGGTTCGTATATCGGAGGCCTCATTGCATAACATCATCCACTCTAGTTGCCCTGCGCTGGAGTGCTTGGTGCTTGTTACCGAAAAAGGCTTTCGCCCCGCTTTATATTATAACGCAATTGCCCAAGCCAAACATCCAACAAGGTTCAAACACACACACACACACAGGTCTAGCACAGACAAGCAGTCAAAGGGTTAATGCTGAGGGCACAACTCAACAACTTGGTGCTTGTTTTCACAGTTAGAATCGGTTGTCTCCAAATAAAGTCGCCTAACCTTGTAACAATTGGAATTTCTTTTGACGGAAGGCAGCTCATCATCCAAGATGCCCCTTCACTTCAAAGGTTGATCCTTGATTCTAGTTATTCACCGTTGCAAATAACCGTCCTCTCTACGCCTAAACTGGAGACCTTGGGTGTAATACATGATCTCTGTGCTCATTTCAATATGGTGTTTGCATCCACAGTTCTTCAGGTACTTTATATTCATCTACACTTGTAACCATAAGATGCATTTTAAATTTCTGTGCATAATTTATATACCATCTTGGAGTACACATTTTGTACTAATATTATGTTCTATGCCCAATTAAGAGTTTCTCCATGGATGGCCTATCAATGGTGCTGGATTCTGTCAAGATCTTATATATCCAAATGAATAGTTTTGATCTAAACAAGATTATTGGCTTGCTGCAATGCTTTCCATCTCTGGGAAGTTGTATATAAAGGTGATAATTTCACGCACATTGGAAGCCCGCATATAGTGTACTAGAATTAACCGTTCAGTTGTTGCTCTTTTGACACTCTTCTTTTAGACCTTAACTGTTTTCAATCTTCATGTCTATTTAGGCAACAGGACGGGGTAAGAAAGTTATAACCAATCGGTGGATTCGTAAGCATTGGGATTTTCTCACTTCTCATGAGATTCGATTGAAGACAATAACGCTAGAACGATATGTAGCCAACTGTGCAAACACAAGATTTGTCACATTCTTCCTGCTGAATGCGAGGTTACTATTGTCCATTAGGCTTAAGTTTATTAGCGGCATGGTTTTGATGGATGGGTATGTTGAAGAGCAAAAAAAGGAGTTTCAGGTGGGCAAAAGAGCTTCTGAACGTGTCGGGCTTCTATTTACAACATATTGTGGTCATAATCCAGTAAATTTTACGACCCAGGATGTTCATTATATGGACCTGACCGATCCATTTGACTGTGACTGCCGAAAATAGTGCTGGAGTTAGATGTTGTTGACCTTTTCAATCTAGTTTTTTTGTAAACCTGATGAACAATTAACCCTCGTGCTTTTGTATAGTTTGTAAGCTGGAGTTAGATGTTGCTGCCCTTTTCAACTCGGCTTTGGCTGTCATATTTTCTTTGAAACAAGGCAAATGGCTTGCCATTCGTTTAATTCAGAGTGAAATATTGTAACAAATCCCAACCAAGGTAAATAACATTACTCTCGCCGGCTGCTTGAGCTCACTGTGCATTACAAAAGCCAAGTGATTAGCCCCCACGAGCACCCACAAACTTATTTCGAACTAGCACATCAAATGGGTTGTAAATTTTCATAGGAAATGCTGCATGACCGTGACAGATTTGGATTCTAACATTTGGGACCCGCGAGGAAATAGCCTATCCAAGGTGGTGTCGACTTACTAGCCAGTCAACAAATGATTCTGCCTACCGGCCGTTGAATTGACATCCAACATCTGTTGTGTATCTTCTATCTCTTGTCTTCTTCTTCCTCCAGTCGCCCAAACCAAACCACCCCGTCGGCTCCGCCTGCTCCCGCCTCCCATGGCTGGCTGCGCCTCCGCCACCCTACCATACGTACCCTCCAACGTTGGCCAGTCCCTCCCTCTATTCCCCCACACGTCCTGTTATTCTCCGGTGACGTCAGCCCCAACACGCACCTGCGCCCGAACCAGTCAACCCTCGTACTCCCCTCTGCCTGCGACTGGATCGGCGCATCTTCAACGACTCCTATTCCTTCCGTCCGAGGCCTCGCCGTCGTCCTCCGCCTTGCGGCCTTGGTTCGCTCGCCGTGCGCGGTGCGTGGCCCGCTTGCGTTGTCAACATTGTCAACAACCGAGAGGAACAACAAGATGACTGTACGTGGAGAGGATGAAAGTAGGGACCCACCAGCGTCATGGTAGTACGCAAGCAAGTGCCTCTATAGTACAAGGCCAAAAATATGGTTCCTCCTAATGGTTGGACATCTGGGGCTCACGCCATTGTCAGCGTAGTCAATAAACGAGAGAATTACACCACGAGCGGCTGACACCAGGGACCCAACAAGTCGCGCAGTTTTTTTTGAGGAACAAGTAGTTGTTATTATACTAGTTTTAGCGACGGATCAGGGTAACAACGGGGCTGTGCGGGGGCTGTGGCCCGTGTAGCCAGGGTTTTATTTATGTTCACCACATCATGATCCCAGTTGTGTTTTTTTCTTGCTGAAAATGGCTAGCCCAGTTCTATTTTTTTTTAAGAAATACCCAAACAAGGCCTACTTGCTTTATCCGCCCTGCAGGGCTGCAAATCTTTCAAGACGAGGAGAGTTTCATTCGGTTTGCCCAGAAATGGGCTATACATTTTTAAAACGCATCAAACCAGGAATTAGTTTCAATTTTTTTTCATTACAAGATCTTAAATTCCATTGATTTTTATGTGTGGACAATTATTTGGATTTTATATTTATATAAATTATTTTTCAAAATAGTTTGAATGTGAATCGATATTTTTGGATTAAAAACAGTTGACCTCACCGAAATATGCAAAATTTCGTATAGTTTTTAACGTGGCCACAATATGGGGTGTAATGCTAACAAAAAGAAGATGGGCTCCAAAAAAATTCTTAAGAATTAGCAAATGGGTTGTACATTATTAGAAATAATGGCAGATGGGTTGTATGTTGTTTTCCATAGATTTGAGGCTGACTTGTGCGCCTACTACAGGTTGACGCGTATGCTTTAATAAAAAAATGTTGACGCACACGCAACGCCCTGTCAACTTAGTCAACACACGAGAGCAGTGACTATTGGATGTCCATCCAACGGCTATCGTGCTTCTTCAATCTCTGCTCTTCATGCTCCAGCCGCTCAAACAAGTGCCAGCGGGACTGCCTGCTCCCTCCTCCCGTGGCCGGCTATGCTGCCTTGCAGGCCTCACGGCCCCACCGTACTCCCATCGTTGGCCTAGCCATCCCTCTACTCACCCACACATGATGTTATTCTCCGGCGACGGTAGACGAACCAGTAAACCCTCGTACTCCTCCGCGTGGGAAACAACTACCGAGTATTCCCTGGCTCTGTGTCGTTCCCTTCCTAGGCCTCGCCGTCGTCCACCGCCCTGGTGCTCTCGGCGCGGCCTCGTCAACATGGTCAATGAACGACATCCATCAGAAGTGGACTGTACGTGGAGAGGCTGACAGCTGGGTCCATGGCCGCACACAAGGAAATGCCTCCTTATTACACGCAAAACTGACAGGTCAGACCCACCAGCTATATCTTCGCACGCAAGGAAGTGCCTCCTTATTACGCCCAAAAAAATGAATACCCCCTGCTTGCTGGAACCCACCATATTGTTGGGCTAACTTGTGGGCCTACTAAGTTGACAGGGATGGAGGGCTTTGTCAACTTAGTCAATACTCTAGTGACCGTATGATGTCCATCCAACGGCCATAGTGCTTTTTCAACCTCTGGTCTTCTTGCTCCAGCCGCCCACAGCAGCGTCGGTCGTGCCGCCTGCTCCTGCCTCCCGTGGCCGGCTGTGCTACCGCAGAAGCCTCACCGCCCCAATACTACTCCCACCACTGGCCAGGCCATCCCTCCACTCACCCACAGCCCCTGTTATTCTGCGGCGACAGCAACCTCACACCGCAGCTGAACCAATGAACGCTTGTACTCCTCTCCGCGTGGGCATCCACTGCCGCGTCTTGCACGGCTCCGCGTCGTCCCCTTCCTAGGCCTCGCCGTCATCCACCACCGTGGTGCTCTCGGTGCAGTGTGGTTAATGTGCTCAACGACCGACTTCCATCGGAAGAGTACTGTACATGGAGAGGCTGACAGCTGGGTCCACAACAGCCGCAAGGAAGTGCCTCCTTATTACGCGGAAAATAATTATTCCTCCACCTGACAAAAGGGACCCACCGGACGGGCCACCAATATTTTGCAAAAAAAAATCGTTTCCCCCTGACTGTTGGGACCCACTGTACGGGCCACCGTATTTCACGAAAAACCGTTCCCCCCGCTATCAGCTCGGATCCACCGGAAGTGCCTCCTTATTACGCACAAAAAAATGAATACGCCCCCGGCTAGCTGGGATGCACCTTGGTGGGAGGCTGACTTGTGGGCCTACTAAGTTGACGGGGACGAAGGGCTTTGTCAACTTAGTCAATATGAACGATTCTAGCTCTAGTTACCGTATGATGTCCATCCAACGACCGTAGTGCTTCTTCAACCTCTGGTCTTCTTGCTCCAACCGCGCAAAGCAGCACCGGTCGTGCCGCATGGTCCCGCCTCCCATGGCCGGCTGTGCTGCAGCAGAGGCTTCACCACCCCTACTATTCCCACCGCTGGCCAGGCCCTACGGCGACGGCAGCCTCACACCATAGTCGAACCAGTGAACCCTCGTACTCCTCTCCGCGCGGGCTTCCACTGCAGCGTCTTCCCCGGCTCCGCGTCATCCCCTTCCTAGGCCTCACCGTCGACCACCGCCGTGGTGCTCTCCGCGCGGCGTGGTCAACGTGGTCAAGGAACGACTTCTTCTGAAGAGTACTGTATGTGGAGAGGCTGACAGCTGGGTCCACGGCCACAGCCCAGTTTTTTTTGTGATTTTCCAAGTAAGTCACTTTGTCAGGCCTGAGTTCCGATCCAGACCCCCCATGCGGCTTATGTCCTGGAAAGAGACGGGCCTGTCGTGGGGCGACGAAAAAGAGGTGACCGGACTGCACACATGCATCCAGTCCCTGGTGAGCAAGCCGATCAAGGTTGTCAATGTAGTCCAGGTTATGCTCGTCCGTCGGATCCTCCCGTGTCAACAACGGGGCTTTAATCTCTGGGAGTTCAACCCGGCGCAGCACCAAACCCTTAACAGGCTCTTCGACACGACGTATGAAGATGTCTGGAAGGTGCTAACCAAAGGCGCCGAGGCTCCCACATCCGCTTCCGAGGACCGCGGATACAGCTCGCAGCGTGACGCTAGCGAGGTAAGCTATTTTCACCTTTTACAGGATGTTAAGTTTTTTCATAGTTTGACTCTATGCGGGATCTAACCTCCCTTACCTTTGACAGGCTTGGCGGGCGAAGTCCGGATCGATTAACTGTCCGGCTCCCTTGCCCGAAGACCCAGCCCCCGCTCTACTAGCGAAGCTGCTGGTTCTGGCACCTTATGTGGTGCCGGAGAAGAAGGCCAAGAATAAGAAGGCCACGGGGACTCGAAAGAGTTCCCGGCATATGGTGGTGTCGGACTCGTCGTCCGACGAGTCCGAGACGCACTCCCCCCGTGAAGACGAGGAGGAGGAAGAAGAAACCTCTCCCCCCCAGCGGGGAGAGGAGAGAAGAGGAAGGCCGCCCCAACGGGGGAGGCCGAGGGGTCTAGGAAAAGGAAGACCCCTCCGCTGGGCTACGCCCCCAATGCCGAAGAGGGCAAAGAGGAGTGGCCAAACAGGGCCAAGCGTGCAGCGAAATTGTAAGTTCGGATATCAGAATAACTTATGATGTTCCTTTGTTGCACAACTTTCCCTAATGTCGAACATAATTATGCAGCCCGCCCCGGGCCGAACTCAACAAGTCGTCGAGCGGCTCCCTGGATTCATCGGACGTGAACTCAGTTCCGCCCGCTGTCTCCCCCCGCACTGCGGATGATGCCGAAGTGGCGTCGCAACGAGCTCTGGGGCAGGAGGAGGTGGTCCTGGAGGAGCCGCAGGGCGACCTCCCGGACCCCAGGAGTAAAGGGGACAAGACCCCCCAGGGCTCCAAGTCCGGCTTTGTGCCGGACACCGCGCCAGAATCTTCAACAGTTCCGGACCGCGGTAGGCGAACTCCTTCCAAGAGGAGCAAGCCTTCTGAGCCGACGGCCTCCGTCCAACCGGAGGTGCCGGACAATCTGCTCGAGGTGCTTGACAGCGCCTCCATCGACGAGGAGCACCGTACTATTATGAGTACGATGATCCAGAAGGTTCAGTCCGCCAAGAGCGGACTAAGTGAAGCTTGCGCTAGCCTCCTAACGGGCTTCGAGGTAAGTAAAAATATGTAAAAATATAACCGCATAGACAGTAGCCCCTGATGCTCTGTTTGGCGTTCGGAAAGAAAAGCCGAATAGAGGATCTAGTAAATTTCGCAGGAGTCTAACAATAAAGAGTCAATATGCGTGTGCAGGCTTCGCTGCTATCCACCGCTGCACTGACTGCAGAGGTGGGTGTCCTGAAACAGGACCTCAAGCGGACCGAGCAAGAGCTCGGCCTTGCCAAGCGGCAGCTCGAGGAAAAAGAAGGTAGGAAATACCTTACAGAAAAAGTGCCTATAGAGAGGCGTGATTGCAAAAAATAACAGGATTGCACTGCTTATTATAGGGGCCACAACTGAGGTGGCGACCCTCAAGCAGGCGCTGTCCGAGGCCGAAAAGAAAACGGCCGCGGAGCGCACCGAGCGAGAGAAACTTGGGGCTCAGGTCAGCGAGGTGCAGCAAGAGCTTCAGGCTCTCATGAAAAAATATGAGAGTTTGGAGCTTGAGTCAAAGACCCAAGCGTCCGAGCTCGCGGCGGCCCTTGAGACTGCCAAGTCTGCCAACGCCGAAGCCCAAAAGGCCCTCCAAGAGTTGGAGGAGATTAAGAAGATAGCAACGGGTAAGGCATTCTTTATGCAAAGCAGAAATATAAAAGTAAACTACTTGTTACTTACCCGAATCTGAAGTTCTCCAGGGGCATTCGCAGATCTTCCCCGCAGCGTATCTGACGCCACCGCATTCTACCGAGCTGAAGAGGGCAGCTCGACGGAGAAGGTGTTCTGGTCTCACTATGTTGAGGCCGGACACCCTGTGCCCTTGAGCGACCAGCTGAAACAGCTGGTCGAGCTCCACAAGGTGGCCGAACAGGCCATGAAGGGCTTCATAGTTCGACTGTGGCCCGGAGAGGCCCTGCCTGGGAGCTACTTTGGGCTGGTGCGGCGGCTGGTGGAGGCCTGTCCAAGGCTCGAGGTCATCAAGCGCTCCGTCTGCATCGAAGGTGCCCGTCGGGCCCTTGCCCGTGCAAAGGTGCACTAGGGTAAGCTGGACGGTGAGAAGCTTGTGAAGCACGGGCCGCCGCCGGGGAAGGAGCACCGCAAGTCCGAGAACTATTACAAGGATGTTCTTGCGGGTGCCCGCCTTGTGGCGGATGAATGTACCAAGGATGTAATTTTTGAATAAACTCGCTCGTTTTTATCCTGTGCGCTGAAAACTTGTTCATAGGCGCTTAAGCAATGCTTGTTGAATTTAAAACATTTTTTTCTATGTGGCCGTTTATCAAAAAATTGAGAGATGGCCAGTCGTCGGCTTCTGCCCCCATGCCACTAGTGCTGGGGTGTTCGGGATAAACCTGAGCGCTCTTTTTCCCTTAGTTGGGTCCTTCGAGGGAGGCGCTCAGCACAACGAACCAGGCAATCGGACTATAATGCTTGAACACTCTCACTTAGCCATAGAACTTTATAATTTTAAATTTCGGCGAAGCCCCTAGTTCAGAACACCGAGTTCGGGGCGCTATCCACGCCTTGGCCGGACAAATCGGGCTCCTCGCTCGAAGCGGCATAAGTCTTTAGGGACTCGAAAAAACCTCTCAAACAGTGACCGGTCTCTCGCCTCATCATGACAGTCAGTTTTAGCTTTCTCCACTAAGGTGCTTAACCCAGCTCAACCGGGGCACAATCGCAGTGGTTCTCCTAGTGCTACCTTAGCCGATATAGCGGAACGTAAGGCACCAAAACATAGGAGCTGGGAAAACCCAACTATTGACCCAAATCATGATTCGGAGCCGATGCATATAGTGCTATAAGTTCGGGGTGCCGCACTTGTGAAAGTGTGCGGACTTCTCACACCATATTAAAGGGTACTGAAGCCCCTGGCGTACTTGCCGTACCACAGTGTACGGGTGCAACATGTCATTAATGAACATATATAAAAGAGAGTAATGCAGAAAATAGACAAAAGCTATGCATTGTTTATATAAAGGCTATTTATCAAAGCCGAACGATACAAATAGTGCGGTAAGCAAAAGATATTGGACTATTCAGTATGTCCTGACCTGGGGCAGGCCGCGGAATTGTATTTAAAACAGGTATACCGCTCGTAACAGAGACCACCTGGGAGTTCCATAGTGCGGCATGGCTTATCTGCCTCCTTGGATCTTGCATCGTTTGTGCAGCAGTCGAATTGCCGAACAGGTCGTCCGAAGTATGGAGTCCTGAAGGTAAGAAAAAATTAAAAAGAGAATCCGGCAGCCCCTAGTACGTTTTAAGCTATATTCTGGGCGTGATGTTATTATTCCCTTCCCCTGTGCCCATGGTATTTCAAGGGCGTAGTTATGTATGCAAGGTACTGGTTTCGCTATGTCGCGATAGCTAGGGTTGGGGCCACATTGCTACGCTTGCTCAGAGTGTGCCAGGCGGTCCTGCTGTGGGTTACTCCGGGCGCGCTTGGCAGTGTCTGGCTTTTTAATGGCCGGACTGGAGAATTGCCTGAAGGCTACTTCGTACCTCCGCTGCGAGAGCCGCTGTATGCTCCTCCGTACGGAGGGAGCGTTCGGTGTTTCCGTTGACCGTAATTACTCCTCGAGGGCCTGGCATCTTATGCTTGAGATATGCGTAGTGCGACACCGCATTGAACTTTGCAAATGCGGTTCGTCCGAGCAGGGCGTGATAGCCACTGCGAAACGGGACTATATCGAGGATTAACTCTTCGCTTCGGAAATTGTCCGGGGATCCGAAGACCACGTCAAGTGTTACTGAGCCTGTACAGTTGGCTTCTACACCTGGTATAACGCCTTTAAAGGTCGTTCTTGTGGGATTAATCCTTGAGGGATCTATGCCCATTTTCCGCACTGTATCCTGATAAAGCAGGTTCAGGCTACTGCCGCCGTCCATGAGGACTCTTGTGAGATGAAATCCGTCGATGATTGGGTAGAGAACCAATGCGGCGAAGCCGCCATGACGGATGCTAGTGGGATGGTCCCTTCGGTCAAAAGTGATCGGGCAGGAGGACCATGGGTTGAACTTTGGGGCGACTGGCTCTATCGCGTATACGTCCCGTAGCGCACGCTTCCGCTCCCGCTTGGGAATGTGGGTTGCGTATATCATGTTCACCGTCCGCACTTGTGGGGGAAAGCCCTTCTGTCCATTGTTGTTCGGCGGCTTGGGCTCCTCGTCGTCGCTGTGCAGCCCCTTGTCTATGTTTTTGGCCCTTAACTTGCCTGCCTGCTTGAACACCCAACAATCCCTGTTAGTGTGATTGGCTGGCCTTTCGGGGGTGCCATGTATCTGGCACAAGCGATCGAGTATTCGGTCCAAACTGGACGGGCCCTGAGTATTCTTTTTGAATGGCTTTTTCCGTTGACCGGATTTATAGCCTTTGAATCCGGCATTGACTGCCGTGTCTTCATTGCTGTGGCTGTTAATGCGGAGTTTTTGCTTATTCCGACGTGTCCTGCCACTTTTGTCCTTGGTAGCCGAATTACCAGGGTTCTTTGATAAGTTGTTACTGCGAGCTAGCCAGCTGTCTTCTCCCGCGCAAAAGCGGGTCATGAGTGTCGTGAGGGCTGCCATGGATTTCGGCTTTTCCTGTCCCAGGTGCCGGGCAAGCCACTTGTCGCGGATGTTATGTTTGAAGGCTGCTAGGGCCTCTGCGTCCGGACAGTCGACTATTTGGTTTTTCTTTGTTAGGAACTGTGTCCACAATTGTCTGGCCGATTCCTCTGGCTGCTGAATTATGTGGCGTAAGTCGTCGGCATCCGGCAGTCGCACGTAAGTGCCCTGGAAGTTGTCGAGGAATGCGGCTTCCAGGTCCTCCCAAGAACCGATTGAGTCTGCTGGCAAGCTGTTAAGCCAATGCCGGGCCGGTCCTTTAAGTTTGAGCGGGAGGTATTTGATGGCGTGTAGATCATCGCCGCGTGCCATGTGGACGTGAAGGAGATAATCCTCGATCCATACCGCCGGGTCTGTTGTGCCATCGTATGATTCGATGTTTACGGGTTTGAAACCCTCTGGGATTTTATGATCCATTACTTCATTCGTGAAGCATAGCGGGTGTGCGGCGCCTCTGTACTGGGCTATATCACGACGTAGCCCGGAAGCGCTATGTCTGTTGTGTTCGGCCCGGCCAGATTTGTTGTATCCGGAGTGAAGATCATTGTCACATGCCGTAGGGCGCCTGCGCGATCCGTAGATCGATCTTGTTTGTCTTGCCTTATCCTCCAGTATGTCTCGCAGGTCGGGCGCATTTTCCCGTGCCTTAGTTGAGCGGCGTCGGGGCATGGCTTGGGTGGAGGGCCGAGGGGCCTCTCTGTCGCGGCCGCGAGGTGGCCAGTCTACCATGTCATGCGCTGGTGATGTAGGTGCTTCCTCCTCTGATCGAGGTAGCGGCCTGCGCTTCGGGTAATTCTTGGAGGGGCGTTCGAGTTCATACTCTTCGGCCGTAAGGACTTCAGTCCATCTGTCAGCTAGCAAATCTTGGGCAGCTTTAAGCTGTTGCTGCTTTTTCTTGAGGCTGCTTGCCTTGGCTAAAAGCCTGTGTTTAAAACGCTCTTGTTCGGCGGGGTCTGATGGTATGAAGAATTCATCGTCATCGAGGCTTGCCTCATCTTTGGAGGGAGGCGTATAGTTATCATCCTCGACCTCTCGGTCTGCCGCTCTCTCATGAGGGCTGGCTTCTCCATCTTCCTGTGCCGAATCTTGCTGAGGTGGGTGTTCTTTGGCGTTATCCGGGGTAGTATTATCTCCCATGCCGGAATCACCATTTT
Organism: Triticum urartu; assembly: GCF_003073215.2. Lineage (NCBI taxonomy): Eukaryota > Viridiplantae > Streptophyta > Magnoliopsida > Poales > Poaceae > Triticum > Triticum urartu. The sequence goes on along the minus strand of NC_053025.1, from coordinate 85,506,724 downwards.
TGCTTTGGCGGGATTTAGAGCGGCGCCGTTGGCGCCGGCGCTTTGGCTGTTTCTTGGGGGCGTCATCCCCCGCTGTTCCATCGCCATCTCCATTTATTGGAGTATCCACCATATATATGTCAAATGACGAGGTGGCCTTCCAGCGCCCTACAGGTGCTGGTTCCTGTTCGTCTCCTACATCGTCGTCCATGCCGTCGATATCTTCGGAGCTGAAGTCAAGCATGTCGGTTAGATCGTCGACAGTGGCTACAAGGTGGGTGGTGGGTAGGCCTTGAATTTCCTTATCGTCCGTATCCCACCCTCGCTGACCGTAGTCCGGCCAGGGCTCTCCTAATAAAGAGAGAGACTTAAGAGAGTTCAGGATGTCGCCAAAAGGCGAATGCTGAAAGATGTCTGCGGCGGTGAACTCCATTATCGGCGCCCAATCGGATTCGATTGGAAGGGGCGCGGGGGGTTCGGAGTCCGGGGAGGAGTCTGGATCCTCGGAGTCACGGGCCATGCGGAGTGCGGGGCTGGAGTTCGGCTCGATCGCCTCTGAGATCGCAGCCCCTGGGGCAGCGTCTAACCGCTGATCCTCGATCGGCGCAGTATGCTCCGAATCAATGGACGAAACTGACGCGTATGCGGCCTCCAAGGCGCTGTTCGGCGGCAGAGCTATATCATGCCCATCGAGACAGTGCGGCGTGCTTGGCTGTGGCTTGAACCTGTCGAAGATCATGTCCCCGTGGATGTCAGCCGTGTAGTTTAGGCTTCCAAACCTGACCTGATGGCCAGGGGCGTAGCTTTCGATCTGCTCCAGGTGGCCGAGTGAATTAGCCCGCAGAGCGAAGCCGCCGAAGACGAAGATCTGTCCGGGGAGAAAAGTTTCACCCTGGACCGTATCATCGTTGATGATCAAAGGAGCCATCGGGCCTAAAGGCGACGACACAGAGGAACTCTCAATGAAAGCACCAATGTCGGGGTCAAAACCGGCGGATCTCGGGTAGGGGGTCCCGAACTGTGCGTCAAGGCCGGATGGTAACAGGAGACAAGGGACACGATGTTTTTTACCCAGGTTTGGGCCCTCTCGATGGAGGTAATACTCTACTCCTGCTTGATTAATATTGATGATATGGGTAGTACAAGAGTAGATCTACCACGAGATCAAGGAGGCTAAACCCTAGAAGCTAGCCTATGGTATGATTGTTGTGTATGGAGTTGATTGCCTACGGACTACAACCCTCTGGTTTATATAGACACCGGATAGGGTTAGGGTTACATAAAGTCGGTTACAATGGTAGGAGATATTGAATATCCGCATCGCCAAGCTTGCCTTCCACGCCAAGGAAAGTCCCATCCAGACACGGGACGAGGTCTTCAATCTTGTATCTTCATAGTCCAGGAGTCCGGCTGAAGGTATAGTCCGGCTACCCGAACACCCCCTAATCCAGGACTCCCTCAATAACCCTTGGATATTTGTTGCACTACTCATAACGAATCACCAAAAGCCTCAATATGTATAGCACCTATAGCAAGTAAAAGAGTCAATCCGAATAACAATGCATATTCGGCCTTGATTAATCGTGCATAAAAATATTCTAAGCGGCACGAGGCTTCAAAAAATAGTACCATAAAGAAATATATAAACAACACCAACACTTTGGCCATTGCTATGAATTGAACCATCAAAACATAATCTCCATAGTACTAGAGAGACAAGGCTAATATTAATATTATGCATGACACTAATCCGATGTTCAGTAACAAAATCAACTATGATTTGGCCTCTTATATATCTCAAAGATGCATAAGCCAAATCATATCCAAACAAAGTATAAGCCCACCAACCAATTCTGTAGCTATGGATTGGTCTATGTAGCATATATTCAATGACATCGGTCATGATGTCTCAACTCCATCCAATCATAATATAGGCATACATATAAATCTTCATGAGCACGTACCTTGTCTTGCTTGCAAACTAAGGACGATGTTAGAATACTACACCGGCCATGCATTGACATACTCTTAGGACGATAGATAAATATCGGTCATTACCATGTAAACTTCATTCAAAGAACATATAGCCGAAATAAACAAATGAAATAACAAATCAAGTATTTCGGCCCTTTGGATCAGCAACAAACTTGTAGCTAATCAAATGTATAGTGACTTGGTAATACCCTCTCATGACGTAAGAAATTATATTGCATCCATGGATTAAAATAAGCCCATTGATGGTTACCAATCATACCTGATGACGAATTCCATGGCATGGGCGTTAATGGCATAGTTGAAGAATATGGATAATGTGTAGACCAAAGATGTTGAAACCTTCGGCTTGGTCCTTCATAGTTTTTACTCTTTTCCTTCTTCACTTTTGCCGCACTTCTTGTAATGGAGGCTTGCACATAATTCTTATTTTGAGCACTTCCTTTGGGAACCCATGCCATGTTCCTTTCTTCAAGTTCTTGTGCACTAAGTTTGTGTAATTCCCTCTTTTGCCAATACATAAGCCGAGTGGGCATCTCAGCTGTGATTCCTTTTTGGCCTTGTGCACTCTCAACTTCTTTTCTTCAGATTTGGCACTTTGACTCTCAATAATTGGTTGCTTCGTCTCATTGCCTTTTGTAGCCAATGTCAACACTTTAATTGGCTCTTTATTATTTGAGATCAAATCTGAAGTAGCACACTTACGACCATCTCTTTTCACACAGTAGACTTGCTTGACCACCTCTTTTTTATCCATGGTGTCCAGACCGATTCCTTATAATTGAAACGGTCTTTAACCTGTGACTGTTCAAATGTTGATCTTCTCGGAGCTGCATAATATTGGTGAGATGGTCTAAAATAAGATGGAGAAAGTGCCCTTGTATCATACCTGTCCCATGATGAACATGGATCTACATGAGCATAGGGAGGCATCCACGGCATTGGCATTGGCGGCCCGAAATAAGGATATGAATATGTTGCATTGAAACTCTCACTTTGCCAATACCGATCCTCATATTTGCGCCTTGGGGTGATCTTGGTTTCTTTGCATGATTGGGCCGATAAGCATTCTTCTCTTCACTCTTCTTTTGATATTTCTCCAATAGTTCAGCGAAGGTGATTTTTGATCTTTCACCCTTGGGGTGTTGTTTCAATCGGCCGTCACCCCCAACATATATAAGAGGCGGCTGGACTTCCCGTACAAGCAAAGAATTTATCTAGGCTTTCCTTACAAGAAAATTACCTCAATTCACGTCCAAAACCCTAGTGAAATTCGGACTGGTTTATCCGAACTTTCCAAAACTGTTCGGTTTAAACTGGCTGCACCTTGCGGATCTTTTTTGCGGTGGTAAACGATCTCGGATGAAAACAGGTCCAAAAGCAATCTTGACCGTTTCGACGAGACGAACAACTTTCATGTTGAAGGTTTTTTGATCAGAGATCATCTTGAGGGTCAGATCGGTCTCGCAACACAGGCTATTTCCTCGCGCCACCCGTCAGACATGTGTCTGGTGGGGCGCGCCACATCTCGCCTCGTGACAGGGCTGCACTCCGATTGCTCTAACTTTTGCATACGAACTAGGATTTGAACGATTTTTATATCAAAATCGATTGTTTCAACGAGACGAAGACAACCCGTGTAGATCATTTTTCCATCCGAGATCATCTGAATAACCTTTTGAGCCCATCTTCAACTTCTCGTTCGATTGACTATCACAGCCTCCAACCCGGCAAGTTTTCCATCCGAGTAAGCTTTCCACACCGGCAATGTTTCTACCCGGCAAGCTTTCACACCGGCAAGGTTTCACTCCGGCAAGGTTTGTACTCCGGCAAGGGTTCCTCCCTGACATGGTTTCTTCCCCGGCAAGATTTCACACCGGCAAGCTTCCACACCGGCGATCTTTCTGTGCCGGCAAGGTTTCCACGCCGGCAAGCCTTCACACCGGCAAGCTTTGACACTGGCAAGATTTTACCCCGGCAAGGTTTTCGCCCCGGCATGCTGCTTTATGATCGTGCCACTTTTGAGCGTCAACAATACCTTGGCCTAACTTGCCAGGGGCTCGGTGTGGGAACAAATGAGTTGCCAGTAAAAGTCCGAACAACTCTATAGCACACTTTGGCGTCGCAAGTTTAGCCTTATATGCATCAGCTCCGAATCATTGTCTTGGGTCAATTGTTGGGTTGCCCGGCTCCTGTGCTTGTTACCCTACGTTCCGCTTTATCGGCTAGGGTAGTAAAGGGAGAACTACTGCGATTGTGCCCTGGTCTAAACCGGATGAGCACCTCAGTAGAGAAAGCCGAAAACTGACTGTCATGATGCGGCGTGAGCTGGTCAACCACTTGACGACTTATTAGAATCTTTAGCGATTCTCCGTGTCACACGAGGGATCTTTTTTAGGTCAAATATGTAAGGTACCATACGCCGCATACATACCAGGGGCTATGTCGTAGCTCCGCCATAAAACTCCTATGGCTAAGTGAAAGTGTTAACGCCTTATAGTCTGATTGCGTGGTTCGCCACATTACCACCTCCTTCATGGACCAAGACGTTGGATAAAGAGTTATTAAATGCTTTTCCGAACACCCCCGTACTTCCTACGAGGGGGCTGAAGCCGACGACTGGAAAACTTTCAGATTATATCAAAACGGCCGCACAAGAGGAATTCAAGCTTTCAAGCAAAACATAAATAGATTAACTATAAAATTGATTTTACAATTTTCATACAACTCACTCGAACATTATGTCTTTTGAGCACTGACCCTCTACAAAGCGGGCGTCCTCTAGGACGTCTTCAAAATAATGCTCCGGTTCCGGACGGTCCTTGCCTTTGGGTGGACCCTTTGTTGCAACATCGATGGCCTTCATCTCCCCCCAGAATGTCTTGACTTGGGCAAAAGCCATCCGTGCACCCTCAATGCACGCAGACCGCTTCATGGCAACATCGATACGCGGCACCACGTCAACAAGCCTTTGCACTAAACCGAAATAGCTATTTGGAACAGGCTCGGTTGGCCACAACCGGACTACGACGTCCTTCATGGCAACACCGGACATCCTATTAAGTTCGGCCCACTGGGACATTTGTTCATTAAGCAACAAAGGGCGCTTCGATGCACCAAACTGCGACCAAAAAAGCTTCTCCGTTGCATATCCATCCCGCGCTTGGTAATATTGCGCCGCATCGGCAGAACTATTCGGCAAATCCAAGAACTCGTCCGAAGAACTCCATACTTGGTTGAGCTGGGAAAAGTTCGGGTGGCCGAACTTGGTTTGTAGCAGAAAGGGCTTTCCAACCGCAATCTCCCTCGCCTATCGAACTTCCTCATGGGCCGCTCTGCATTCCGACCGCGCTCCTCTTGCCTCTTATAAGGCCTTCTCTAAATCAGCCGTTAAGGCTTCCTTCTTCTTCTCCAGAAATTCACAGCGGTCGGTAGCACTCTCCAGCTCGAGCGTCACCTTGGATATCTTCTCGTCATCTTGGCGCCGTGCAACTCGTTCGGCTTCTAATTCAGCCGATGCCTTTTTGGCAGCAGCATCGCTACGCCGGGCCTGCTCCGCTCAAAGAACTTCAACGACGGCTGCACTATCTGCAGCCAAATTTCAGTGTTATGCTTACACTACAAAAATGTATGAGGATTGCACCAAATACATACCTTGCGACTCGTCAAGATGCATATTGATTAAAGCAAGATCACCCCCTGCCACATCAACCTTCCACTGCAAATCGGCAATCTCCATAGTCCGGGAAGTGGCCAAAGAGGAAGCAGCCTGCGTTCAAGTTTTATCAGGTTAGTCCTCAAACGATTCTTTTTCGATCCTCCATTTTGCTTCCCAATGGAAGCCAAACTGAGTATCAGGGGCTACTACCTATACACAGGCGTATCTTCACAAATGACACGTAGCTGAAAACGTTATGTTCCAAACCTCGAAGCCCTTCAGTAGGCTCATGAAGGCTTCATTTAATCTGCTCTTCGCGAATGAAATCTTCTCAATCACTGTACCCATCAAGGTACACTGTTCCCCCGAGACGGATGCTTTCCGCAACATATCCGGAGTCTTCGGGTTTCCGGAAACTGCTCCAACAGCACGATCATCCTTTGAAGGAATCTGCTCGCATGCCTCCAAAATCGCTGTCGGCTGTGAACCGGACAGTCCGGGGCCCTCGTTACCATCAGCCCCGGAATCCTGGAAGTTCGGGGGTCCACCTTGGGGTACCGCCTCTTCTGTCCCCTGGTTTAAAGGGACCCTCCACGGTGACACTTCAAAGTCATCTGCCCTGATGGGCGAGGAGGTTGGAGGAGGCGTCTCGCTCTCCATCATCTCTGGAAGGAGACTCCCCGAAGAAGAGGATCGCCCAGAAAAACTTTGTGCCGACATGTAAAAATGCATGAATGTGTTACGGTAACAGCAATGGAACAGGACGCTATCAAGGCACTCCGAATTCTCTTACGGTTCGGCCGAGGGTTTGTCACCTTTTTGGAGCTGCTCAACGGCATCGTCTTCCAAGCCCAAGCTGGTCGACGGTGGCATCTTTCCCTTCTTGAAAGACCACACCTCCTCATCTTCGGAGGCGGCCCTTTTCCTCCCGTTTGGAGAAGGAACACTGGGTCCTTTCCTGCCTCCATCTTCGGGCGAGGAAAGGTCGATTTCTCCGGACTCAGTGTCCGACTTGCCTCCAGAAACAAGGTCATCTTGGGTCTTCTCGCCCTCCCCTACTGATGTCTGGTATGGCGCCGAGGCCAGCATCCTTGTTAACATAGGAGTAGCCGAGTCTTCGGGAAGGGGAGCCGGACACCTAATCAATTGCACCTTCTTTATCCAGCCCTGAAAAAGGATGATACCATTGGTTTCTTGCCACTGGATATCTGATTGTAAGGTATTCGGTAACTGTGTACTTACTGGGGTGTCCGGATGGTTGCAGTCTAGGCCGACATCTCTGGCGGTGTCCGGCCATTGCCTTTGTTTTCCGAAGACTAATATCCACATTCCTTCGTGTGTTGTGCCGAAGAAGTTCTGAAGAGTCCACGACCCTTCTGGATTGAACTCCCATAGGCAGAGAGGCCATCGCTGGCACGGCAGGGTCCGATGAACTAGCATTATATGAACGACGCTGGCTATGTCGATGTCCCTCTCAATGAGGTTTCGGATGCGACTTTGCAGAGTTTACACATCATTCGTTGATCCCCAATCTAGCCCCTTGTTAATCCACGATGCAAGTTGAGTTGGAGGGCTGGGTCGAAATACGGGCGTGGTCGCCCACTTGGAGTTGCGGGGCTCGGTGATATAGAACCACCCCTGCTGCCACAAATCAAAAGATTTGGCGAATGATTCTTTCAGCCAAACGGCGCTAGCAAGCTTGCTTACTGCAGCGCTGCTGCACTCGGCCTACTGCCCCTCTACCACCTGCGGCTTCACATCGAAGGTCTTGAGCCACAAGCCGAAGTGTGGAGGAGATCGGAGGAGGGATTCACACATGACGATAAATGTCGAGATAAGAAGAATAGAGTCCAGGGCCAAATCGTTGAAGTCTAGCCCGTAATAATACATGAGCTCTCAGACGAAGGGGTTAAGTGCAAATCCCAACCCACGGAGGAAGTGGGACACGAACACGACCCTCTCGCCAGATCTGGGGGTGGGAATGACCTGCCCCTCGGCGGGAAGCCGATGATGGATTTCAACGGTCAAGTACCACGCTGCTGATACGTCTCCAACGTATGTATAATTTATTAAGTATTCATGCTATTATATTATCTGTTTTGGATGTTTATGGGCTTTATTAGACACTTTTATATTATTAGCACATATGCCCGTGCGTTGCAACGGGGAAAATTGATGTTTTGCACAAGAATAATGTCCCACAACATCAAATTCTTTATGAAGAACATGTTGCAACGTAGCATCGTCCTTCTACAAAATGAACATAAAAAATATGTCGCAATTTAGTCGTGTTCATATTTTCTTTGCGGGGCGTAATGTCCCACTGATTTCATTTAAATACAATCCTTTTTAATGGCATTTAAGTATGATCCTTTCATTAATTACCATGAAGTCCTCACCCATTATAGTCCGGAATCAAATCATTCCTTTTCTAATTTAGTAGCCCCAACACATTAAGGCCTACAGATCCTTTCTTTTAATTATCCTACCTTTTTACCTCAAATCCTTCATGTGGAATTTATTAAGACCACAATCTTTCTAATAGTTATTCCACCAATTTACCCACAATCCTTTCTTTAATTAGTCGCATTCGTTTAAATATTATATTTAAGCCCACAATCCTTCCTTTATTAGCTCATTCGCTTAATTAGCTCTCCCTAAACATGAGCCTTGGACCTCACCCTTCCCCATCTACAGGAAAGAAGGGCGATTTGTGCAAACCCCGGGCTCTCCACCTCGCCGTTGCAGAATCGGCGGCTCCCTCGCCCTCCGCCGGACGCTCCGTCGGCGGGAGGATGGCGGAGGCCCAATTTGCAGCTTGTACATAGTGTAGGAGTGCCTAGGGAGCCAGCCGGTGGCGTCGTGGAGACGGCGGTGGGACTGGATCGCCTTTTGCAGGTGTTGGTCTCCCCTTCGACGGTGAAGTTTCGGTGGAGCTCCGCGGTGGTCCAGGTCCTTTCTTCGTGCTCGCTGCTCGGTGGAGAGGCCGTGCACGGTTCCCCCGTGCCGGAGATCGAGGGATGGCGATTCCGGCGGTTGAAGATCTGGAGAAGGAAGGCGATGTTGAGCGGTGCGACGACGACGACGGTCATGGGTGTAGGTCTTCAGGGACCGTTGATCGGAGACTTCCCGTTTCGCCCGGGGGCTGCTTCAATCCAAGGCGTCAGCGAGCAGCGGCGAACGACGCGTCACCGGCTCGTCCACGGCGCCGGCGTAGTCGGGTTGCAGAGGGGCTTGGTTGTAATTTCCTTTTCTATGGACCTTTCAGTAATTTGGCCATTTTAATATCAACTCGTTTTCTCGCAAAAATAAATAAATAAACATGATGACTGCCAGTCGTATATTTAGAGTGAGTTGGGATTAGTAAATATGAAAGGTGCATAAGTCTTTGGTTGTTACATCTAAGAGATAGAAAGGAGATCTTGTGTTTAATTCCCACAATGTTGATTTATTTTGATCCAATTATTTTTCGCGGAATCTCAATGAAAGCCTATAAAAGCCCATCAACATACAAGTAACTGGCCCAGATCGCTTAACGTGTGTAAACCAAACGTAAAGGACTAAACCAAACCAAGAATACCTATTCCCTTTAATAGTAGGTATAGATATAGATTTTTGGGACTAACCTATTAACCTAGAGCCCAGTGCCAGTTTCTGTTTTTTCCTTGTTTTAGAGTATTGCAGAAAAGGAAAATCAAACGGAGTCCAATTGACCTGAAACTTCACGGAACTTATTTTTGGACCAGAAGAAGCCCACGGAGTATCGGAGATGGACCAGGAGAGTCCCGAGCTGCCCACGAGGGTGCGGGCACGCCCACCCCCCTGGGCGCGCCCCCTGCCTCGTGGACAGCCCGGAGGTCCACCGACGTACTTCTTCCTCCCATATATACCCATATACCCTAAAAACCTCGGGGAGCAGAATAGATTGGGAGTTCCGCCGCCAGAAGCCTCCGTAGCCACCGAAAACCAATCTAGACCGTCCCGGCACCCTGCTAGAGGGGGGAATCCATCTCTGGTGGCCATCTTCACCATCCCGGTGCTCTCCATGACGAGGAGGGAGTAGTTCTCCCTCGGGGCTGAGGGTATGTCCCAGTAGCTATGTGTTTGATCTCTCTCTCTCTCGTGTTCTTGAGGTGGTACGATCTTGATGTATCGCGAGCTTTGCTATTATAGTTGGATCTTATGATGTTTCTCCCCCTCTAGTCTCTTGTAATGGATTGAGTTTTCCCTTTGAAATTATCTTATCGGATTGAGTCTTTAAGGATTTGAGAACACTTGATGTATGTCTTGCGTGGGATAACCGTGGTGACAATGGGTTATTCTATTGATTCACTTGATGTATGTTTTGGTGATCAACTTGTGGGTTCCGCCCATGAACCTATGCATAGGGGTTGGCACACGTTTTCGTCTTGACTCTCCGGTAGAAACTTTGGGGCACTCTTTGAAGTACTTTTGTGTTGGTTGAATAGATGAATCTGAGATTGTGTGACGCATATCGTATAATCATACCCACGGATACTTGAGGTGACATTGGAGTATCTAGGTGACATTAGGGTTTTGGTTGATATGTGTCTTAAGGTGTTATTCTAGTACGAACTCTTGAATAGATTGATCCGAAAGAATAACTTTGAGGTGGTTTCGTACCCTACAATAATCTATTTGTTTGTTCTCCGCTATTAGTGGCTTTGGAGTGACTCTTTGTTGCATGTTGAGGGATAGTTTTATGATCCAATTATGTTATTATTGTTGAGAGGACTTGCACTAGTGAAAGTATGAACCCTAGGCCTTGTTTCCTAGCATTGCAATACCGTTTATGCTCACTTTTATCATTAGTTACCTTGCTGTTTTTATATTTTCAGATTACAAAAACCATTATCTACTATCCATATTACACTTGTATCACCATCTCTTCGCCGAATTACTGCACCTATACAATTTACCATTGTATTGGGTGTGTTGGGGACACAAGAGACTCTTTGTTATTTGGTTGCAGGGTTGCTTGAGAGGGACCATCTTCATACTACGCCTCCCACGGATTGATAAACCTTAGGTCATCCACTTGAGGGAAATTTGCTACTGTCCTACAAACCTCTACACCTGGAAGCCCAACAACGTCTACAAGAAGAAGGTTGTGTAGTAGACATCAAGCTCTTTTCTGGCGCTGTTGCCGGGGAGGCGAGGAAAGCGGCACTAACACCCCGTCAACTAAGCTCTTTTCTGGCGCCATTGCTGGGGAGGTGAGTGCTTAAAGGTATATCTTTACATCTTGCAATCGAATCTTTTTGTTTCTTGTTTTATCACTAGTTTAGTTTATAAAATAAAACTACAAAAAAATGGAATTAATATTGCCTCATATGCTTCATCTTTTTAATATCTATCATGAAAATAAGGATTCCGATAATTGTGCTCAAGTGCTAGAAGAAGAATGCATTAGAATGTTTGGCACTAAATATTTGAATGATGAGCATGATTGCAATCCTATTAGTATGAATTCCTTGAATATCCATGATGCTAATGATATGCAAAGCCACAAGCTTGGGGAATCTATGTTTGATGAAGATGATATTTTTTGTCCCCCAAGTTTTGATGAGCAAATTTATTAAGATGAAAGCATGCCTCCTATTTATGATGATTATATTGATGAAAATGGATTTGGAGAGGTCATGACTTTATTTAGTGATGAATCCACTATTTCGGAAGAGTTTCCAATTGATTATGAGAACAAAGTTGCTACCTATGATGATTATTGTGATGATATGTATGCTACAAAGAATAATGATATCGATGAAAATGGTCATCATGATTTTAACTTGTCATCATGATTTTAACTTTCAATTGGATTATTCCTCTCATGATAGTTATTTTGTTGAGTTTGCTCCCACTACTATTCATGAGAAGAAGTTTGCTTATGTGGAGAGTAGTAAATTTTCTATGCATGTAGAACATGAAAATAATGCTCTATGTGATGGTATATTGTTGAATTCATTCATTATGCTACTGAAAATTATTATGAGGGAGGAATATATGCTTGTAGGAATTGCAATAAAATCAAGTTTCCTCTCTATGTGCTTAAAATTTTGAAGTTATGCTTGTTTTACCTTCCTATGCAAGTTGATTATTGTTCCCATAAGTTGTTTGATCACAAAATCCCTATGCATAGGAAGTGGGTCATACTTAAATGTTCTAGTCATATTCTTCATGATGCTCTCTTTATGTTTCAATTCTTATCTTTTATGTGAGCATCATTGAAATCATCATGCCTAGCTAGGGGCGTTAAACGATAGCGCTTGTTGGGAGGCAACCAAATTTTATTTTTTTGTTCCTTGCTTTTTGTTCCTGTTTAGTAATAAATATTTCATGTAGCCTCTGTTATGGTTTTGTTTTTTGTGTTTAATTAGTGTTTGTGCCAAGTAGAACCTTTGGGAAGACTTGGGGAAAGTCTTTGCGGTCGTGCTGTAAAAAACAGAAACTTTAGCGCTCACGAGAATTTCTGCCAGTTTTTATTGGAGAGTGATATTTAGTTAATTCTTTTTGAAGATGATTAATAGATAAATTCCTCACGTCCATAAATTTATTTTAGAATTTTATGAGTTCCAGAAGTATACGTTTGATTCAGATTACTACAGACTGTTCTGTTTTTGACAGATTCTGTTTTCTATGTGTTGTTTGCTTATTTTGATGAATCTATGAGTAGTATTGGAGGGTATGAACCATAGAGAAGTTGGAATACAGTAGATATTACACCAATATGAATTTATAATGAGTTCACAATAGTACCTAAGTGGTGATTTATTTTCTTATACTAACGGAGCTTACGAGTTTTCTGTTAAGTTTTGTGTTGTGAAGTTTTCAAGTTTTGGGTAAAGATTCGATGGACTATGGAATAAGGAGTGGAAAGAGCCTAAGCTTGGGGATGCCCAAGGCACCCCAAGGTAATATTCAAGGACAACCAAGAGCCTAAGCTTGGGGATGGCCCGGAAGTCATCCCCTCTTTCGTCTTCGTTCATCGGTAACTTTACTTGGAGCTATATTTTTATTCACCACATGATATGTGTTTTGCTTGGAACGTCAATTTATTTCATTAGGATTTGATTTCTGTTATTTATAACAATGTTTTGCATCTTTTATTTCAATAAAAGTGGCATTGATAGCCTTTACCACGCCTATTTTACAAGTCTTCATGTTGCTGTTTGAAAACAGAAAGTTTACCACTGTTGCAATAATTCCCTAGAATATTCAGAATGTGATAAAATGTTGAAACCTTTTGCATATTAAGCTCTGATAAATTTACGACAGTGGGAATTTTCTTTCATAATTTTTGGAGTTAGGGAAGTATCGATCTTGCTGCACTCTTTACAGACTGTCCTGTTTAGGCAGATTGCTGTTATGTTTGCATTGTTTGCATCTATTTGCTTCTTTAATGATTCTATTTGAGGATAGGATTGTTAAATATGAAGAACCATTTAGTATGCAATGTTGAATAATAATTTTAGTTATTTGCTACAGTAGAGTATGATAAGGTTTTTGCAATGGTTTATACTAACTTATCTCATGAGTCCTTATTGAGTTTTTTGTGTGGATGAAGCTTTTGAGATTTAGGGAGACCGTGATATGAGAGGAATTAAAGAGACACAAAAGCTCAAGCTTGGGGATGCCCAAGGCATCCCAAGATAATATTTCAAGAAGTCTCAAGCGTCTAAGCTTGGGGATGCCCCGGTTGGCATCCCACCTTTCTTCTTCAACAACTATCGGTTAGTTTCGGTTGATCTCACATGATGTTTGCCATCCTTAGAATGAAATTTTATTTTGCTTTGTTTGTTGTTTGAATAAAATATCAAGATATGAAATTATTAAATGAGAGAGAGTCTTCACATAGCTACATAATTATTTAACTACTCATTGATCTTCACTTATATCTTTTTGGAGTAGTTTGTCATTTACTCGTGTGCTTCACTTATATCCTATGAGTAAATAGTTGAATGAGAGAATATCATAAATCTAAAATTATATATGTTTCATATGCTTATCCCATGGGGAGTAATGACTTCACATATAAGAAGTAGAGGTGGTAAATTTATTGAAGGTTAGCAAACATTGTATTGGTCACTTGAACAATTCATGAAAGAATATTGAAGGAAGAGAGATCTCACATATAAATATACTATATTGGACATATTTTGTTGTTGTGAGAACTCATTAAAATATGACATGCTAAAAGGTTGATGTTGGACAAGGAAGACAACGTAATGGGTTATGTTTTCTTATATCTGAAATAAAGTATATTGTCATGGATCATCCAAAATGTTGAGCTTGCCTTTCCCTCTCATGCTAGCCAAATTCTTTGCACCAAGTAGAGATACTACTTGTGCTTCCAAACATCCCTTAAACCAGTATTGCCATGAGAGTCCACCATACCTACCTATGGATTGAGTAAGATCCTTCAAGTAAGTTTTCATCGGTGCATGCAATAAAAATTGCTCTCTAAATATGTATGATCTTTTAGTGTGGAGAAAATAAGCTTTTATACGATCTTGTGATATGGAGGCAATATAAGCGACAGACTGCATAATAAAGGTCCCTATCACAGGGGGCAATATAAAGTGACCGTTCTTTTGCATTAAGATTTTATGCATCCAACTATAAAAGCGCATGACAACCTCTGCTTCCCTTTGTGAAGGGCCTATCTTTACTTTTATCTTCTACCCTTATGCAAGAGTCATGGCGATCTTCACCTTTCCTTTTTACATTTTATCCTTTGGCAAGCACATTGTGTTGGAAAGATTCTGATATATATATATATATATATATATCCAATTGGATGTAAGGCATCATGAACTATTATTGTTGACATTACCCTTGAGGTAAAAGGTTGGGAGGCGAATCTATAAGCCCCTATCTTTCTCTGTGTCTGATTAAAACTTTGAACCCATAAATATCGCGTGAGTGTTAGCAATTGTGAAAGACTACATGATAGTTGAGTATGTGGGGTTTTCTAAATCAAAGCTCTGACATAGACTCTTCCTAGAAATAAGATGAATTGTAATTGTTTAATGACTGATAACACGGTTTGTTAGTTTTCAAGAAAGTTTATGATCTATACTTTAACATGTCAATAGTTTGTTACTTGATCATGAGAAGCTTTATGAGATGATCTATTGTTATGATATGTAATGATGCTAGAAAAGGTGATTGAAATTATCATTGATCAAACTTGTGCACCTGCTAGCATTCACACTTCATAAATTATTTCTTTTATCATTTACCTACTCGAGGACGAGCAGGAATTAAGCTTGGGGACGCTGATACGTCTCCAACGTATCTATAATTTATGAAGTATTCATGCCATTATATTATCTGTTTTGGATATTAGACACTTTTATATAATTTTTGGGAGTAACCTATTAACCCAGAGCCTAGTGTCAGTTTCTATTTTTTCCTTGTTTTAGAGTATCATAGAAAAGGAAAATCAAACGGAGTCAAATTGACCTGAAACTTCACGGAACTTATTTTTCGACCAGAAGAAGCCCACGGAGTATCGGAGATGGACCAGGAGAGTCCTGGGCTGCCCACGAGGGTGGGGGCGCGCCCCCTACCTCGTGGACAACCCGGAGGTCCACCGACGTATTTCTTCCTCCCATATACCCTAAAAGCTTCGGGGAGCAGAATAGATCGGGAGTTCCGCCGCCAAAAGCCTCCATAGCCACCGAAAACCAATCTGGACCCGTTCCGGCACCCTGCCGGAGGGGGGAATCCCTCTCCGGTGGCCATCTTCATCATCCCGGTGCTCTCCATGACGAGGAGGGAGTAGTTCTCCCTCGGGGCTGAGGGTATGTACCAGTAGCTATGTGTTTGATCTCTCTCTCTCTCTCGTGTTCTTGAGGTGGTACGATCTTGATGTATCGCGAGCTTTGCTATTATAGTTGGATCTTATGATGTTTCTCCCCCTCTAGTCTCTTGTAATGGATTGAGTTTTCCCTTTGAAATTATCTTATCGGATTGAGTCTTTAAGGATTTGAGAACACTTGATGTATGTCTTGCGTGGGATAACCGTGGTGACAATGGGTTATTCTATTGATTCACTTGATGTATGTTTTGGTGATCAACTTGTGGGTTCCACCCATGAACCTATGCATAGGGGTTGGCACACGTTTTCGTCTTGACTCTCCGGTAGAAACTTTGGGGCACTCTTTGAAGTACTTTTGTGTTGGTTGAATAGATGAATCTGAGATTGTGTGACGCATATCGTATAATCATACCCACGGATACTTGAGGTGACATTGGAGTATCTAGGTGACATTAGGGTTTTGGTTGATATGTGTCTTAAGGTGTTATTCTAGTACGAACTCTTGAATAGATTGATCTGAAAGAATAACTTTGAGGTGGTTTCGTACCCTACAATAATCTATTTGTTTGTTCTCCGCTATTAGTGGCTTTGGAGTGACTCTTTGTTGCATGTTGAGGGATAGTTTTATGATCCAATTATGTTATTATTGTTGAGAGGACTTGCACTAGTGAAAGTATGAACCCTAGGCCTTGTTTCCTTGCATTGCAGTACCGTTTACGCTCACTTTTATCATTAGTTACCTTGCTGTTTTTATATTTTCAGATTACAAAAACCATTATCTACTATCCATATTGCACTTGTATCACCATCTCTTCGCCGAACTAGTGCACCTATACAATTTACCATTGTATTGGGTGTGTTGGCGACACATGAGACTCTTTGTTATTTGGTTGCAAGGTTGCTTGAGAGAGACCATCTTCATCCTATGCCTCCCACGGATTGATAAACCTTAGGTCATCCACTTGAGGGAAATTTGCTACTGTCCTACAAACCTCTGCACTTGGAGGCCCAACAACGTCTCCAAAAAGAAGGTTGTGTAGTAGACATCACTGCCCGAAGCATTGCAATGTCTTCCTACGTGACAGAAGAGGCTACCCACTGGCCTTGACAGCTAGATCCCGACATGGTTGGGGCTGGTGGCGATGGAAGCCCGGGAGTTGGAGCTCGGGGTAGCAGGAGTTGAGGAAGAGGCAAGCGTGGAAGAAAAAGACGGGTCTGTACCCCTATATAAAGGCTTGAAATATCAAACGTCTCTTCTCGGGTCTCAAAAACTTGCTTGTTTCCAAGGAATTGTACCCAAGCGACGGCTGGGTTACCCACGTTCAGGTCGACAGGAATCCCTTAAAAAAGGGAGGCACGATCTCCGTTTGGATAAAGTACGCCAATAATGCCACGTCTTGGGACGTGGGGTGATGGGCCGGCTAAAACGGTTCGCAAGTAAAGGCTAGGCATAGTGTTATATTACCAAAAATTGGTGAGTGGGTTGAACCCATGAAATATTATATCCTCTACGGTTGTGCATACAAGTCCGGATACAATCGCTATCTTGAAGTTCGTATAACAAGGAACCCGCCTTGCAATGCCGAAGATAATCCGCGCGCCGTACTCCTCATCATTGAAGCTAGGTTCAGGGGATACTGAGGGAGTCCTGGACTAAGGGGTCCTCGGGCGTCCGACTTGTTATCTATTGGGCCGGATTGATGGGCTGTGAAGACATGAAGACCGAAGACCATACATGTGTCCGGATTGGACTCTCCTTGGCGTGGAAGGCAAGCTTGGTGACCGACTATGAAGATTCCTTCTTATGTAACTGACTCTATGTAAACCCTCGATCCCCTTGGTGTCTATATAAACCGGAGGGGATAGTCCAGAAAGGACACATTCATTACCATAGTCATATAGGCTAGGCTTTTAGGGTTTAGCCATCACGATCTCGTGGTAGAGCAACTCTTGTAACACCCATATTCATCAATATCAATCAAGCAGGACGTAGGGTATTACCTCCATAGAGAGGGCCCAAACCTAGGTAAACGTTGTGTCCCCCGTCTCCTGGTTCCATCGATCCTAGGCGAACAGTTCGGTACCCCTACCCGAGATCCGCCGGTTTTGACACTGACACAAGTAATTAGTATAGATGATTGATCACAAGAATTCTATTTATGTTATTGTTTTTAGATGGTTGAACCTGGTGGGCTTGGTGATGCGAGTTTATTAGGAAGAAGAAAGAAAGATTGAGGAGATGGATGAACGACCTGCAAGAAGGCAGATGAAAAAAAGATCACCAATGTGAGATCACTTTGCTGATGTACAAGTTGATGGTCTTCTCAAGTTTGGAAAGTGCAAGTATTGCAATCATGATATCAAGGCTGTTCCACGGATTAACGGTACATCTGCCTTAAAAATTCATTTTGCTACTTGCAAGTTCAATCCTCATAATGATAAGAATAAGAATAATAATCAAGGTACTTCGCAAATAATCCAAGTTGGAAATTCCTACAGTGCATAAATTTGATCCTGAAGCACTAAGGTGAGCTATTGCTAAGATGATTATAGTGAAGGAAATATGCCCTGGAGGCAATAATAAGGTCGTTACTTATATTTACTTATATCATGATAAATGTTTATTTTTCATGCTAGAATTGTATTAACCGGAAACTTAGTACATGTGTGAATACATAGATAAACAGAGTGTCACTAGTATGCCTCTACTTGACTAGCTCGTTAATCAAAGATGGTTCAGTTTCCTAACCATAGACATGAGTTGTCATTTGATGAACGGGATCACATCATTAGAGAATGATATGATTGACTTGACCCATCCGTTAGCTTAGCACTATGATCATTTAGTTTATTGCTATTGCTTTCTTCATGACTTATACATGTTCCTATGACTATGAGATTATACAACCCCCGAATACCAGAGGAACACTTAGTGTTCTATCAAACATCACAACGTAACTGGGTGACTATAAAGATGCTCCACAGGTGTCTCAGATGGTGTTTGTTGATTTGGCATAGATCGAGATTAGGATGTGTCACTCCGTGTATCGGAGAGGTATCTCTGGGCCCTCTCAGTAATGCACATCAGTATAAGCCTTTCAAGCAATGTGACTAAAGAGTTAGTTGTGAGATGTTGCATTACGGAACAAGTAAAGAGACTTGCCGGTAACGAGATTGTACTAGGTATTGAGATACCGACGATCGAATCTCGGGCAAGTAATATACCGATGACAAAGGGAACAATGTATGTTGTTATGTGGTTTGACCGATAAAGATCTTCATAGAATATGTGGGAGCCAATATGAGCATCCATGTTCCGCTTTTGGTTATTGACTGGAGATGATTCCCCATCATGTCTACATAGTTCTTTAACCCGTAGGGTCTGCACGCTTATCGTTCGATGACGATCAGTATTATGAGTTTATGTGTTTTGATGTACCGAAAGTTGTTTGAAGTACCGGATGTGATCACGGTTATGACGAGGAGTCTAGAAATGGTCGAGACATAACGATCGATATATTGCAAGGCTATGTTTGGACACCGGAATGGTTCCGGATGAGTTTGGGCATTTTCTGGAGTACCGGGAGGTTACCGGAACCCCCCGGGGAATCAATGGGCCTTATTGGGCCTTAGTGGAAGAGAGGAGGAGGTGGCCAGGTGGAGGGCGCCCCCATGCCCAATCCGAATTGGGGTGGGGGGCCGGCCCCCTTTCCTTATCTCCCTCTCTCTCTCTCTCTCTTCCTTCTTCTCCTACTCCAACTAGGAAGGGGGGGGGGAAACCTACTCCTACTGGGAGTAGGACTCCCCCCTTGGGCGCGCCCTATGAGGGTCGACCCTCTCCTCCTCCCCTCCTTTATATATGGGGGAGGGGGCACCCCATAGACACACAAGTTGATTGTTTAGCCGTGTGCGGTGCCCCCTCCACATATTTCCACCTTGGTCATAGCGTTGTAGTGCTTAGGCGAAGCCCTGCGTCGGTAACTTCATCATCACCGTCATCACGCCGTCGTGCTAACGAAACTCTCCCTCGGCCTCAACTAGATCAAGAATTCGAGGGACGTCACCGAGTTGAACGTGTGCAAATCGCGGAAGTGACGTGCGTTTGGTACTTGATCGGTTGGATCACGAAGACGTTCGACTAGATCAACCGTGTTTCATAACGCTTCCGCTTTCAGTCTACGAGGGTATGTAGACATACTCTACCCTCTCGTTGCTATGCATCTCCTAGATGGATCTTGTGTGATCATAGGATTTTTTTTGAAATACTGCTTTCCCCAACAGTGGCATCCGAGCCAGGTCTATGCGTAGATGTTATATGCACGAGTAGAACACAAAGGAGTTGCAGGCGTGGGTATATATATATATATATTGCTTGCCGTCATCTGTTGATTCTTGATTCGACGGTATTGTTGGATGAAGCGGCTCAGACCGACATTACGCGTACGCTTATGCGAGACTAGTTCTACCGACGTGATTCGCACACAGGTGGCTAGTGGGTATCTGTTTCTCCAACTTTAGTTGAATCAGTTTCAATGAACATGGTTCTTTCTAAAAATCAAAAAGCAATCACTATACTACGTTGTGGTTTTGATGCATAGGTAAGAACGGTTCTTGCTAGAAGCCCGTAGCAGCCACGTAAAACTTGCAACAACAAAGTAGAGGACGTCTAACTTGTTTTTGTATGGCATGTTCTGATGTGATATGGTCAAGACGTGAATATATAAATTGTTGTATGAGATGATCATGTTTTGTAACACAGTTATCGGCAACTAGCAGGAGCCTTATGGTTGTCGCTTTATTGTATGAAATGCAATCGCCATGTAATTGCTTTACTTTATCACTAAGCGGTAGCGATAGTCATAGAAGCAATAGTTGGCGAGAAGACAATGATGCTTCGATGGAGATCAAGGTGTCCAGCCTGCGACGATGGTGATCATGACGGTGCTTTGGAGATGGAGATCAAAGGCACAAGATGATCATGGCCATATCATATCACTTATATTTGGTTGCATGTGATGTTTATCTTTTATGCATCTTATTTTGCTTAGGTCGATGATAGCATTATAAGATGATCTCTCACTAAATTTCCAAGTATAAGTGTTCTCCCTGAGTATGCACCATTGCTACAGTTCGTCGTGCTGAGACAGCACATGATGATCGGGTGTGATAAGCTCTACGTTCACATACAACGGGTGGAAGCCAGTTTTGCACATGCAGAATACTCGGGTTAAACTTGACAAGCCTAGCATATGCAGATATGGCCTCGGAACACTAAGACCGAAAGGTCGAGCGTGAATCATATAGTAGATATGATCAAAATAGTGATGTTCACCATTGCAAACTACTCCATCTCACGTGAAGATCAGACATGGTTTAGTTGATATGGATCACGTGATCACTTAGATGATTAGAGGGATGTCTATCTAAGTGGGAGTTCTTAAGTAATATGATTAATTGAACTTTAATTTATCATGAACTTAGTACCTGAGAGTTTTTTGCATGTCATTGTTGTTGTAGCTTAATGGGTTGTGCTACTGTTCCTTTGAATTTTAATGCCTTCCTAGAGAAAGCTAAGTTGAAAGATGAAGGTACTAACTACACAGACTGGATCCGTAACTTGAGGATTATCCTCATTGCTGCGCAGAAGAATTATGTCCTGGAAGCACCGCTGGGTGACAAGCCTGTTGCAGATGCTGCTAATGACGTTAAGAACGTCTGGCAAAGCAAAGCTGATGACTACTCGATAGTTCAGTGTGCCATACTTTACGTCTTAGAACCTGGACTTCAACAACGTTTTGAACATCATGGAGCATATGAGATGTTCCAGGAGTTGAAGTTAATATTTCAAGCAAATGCCCAGATTGAGAGATATGAAGTCTCCAATAAGTTCTACACCTGCAAAATGGAGGAGAATAGTTCTGTCAGTGAACATATACTTAGAATGTCTGGGCAACACAACGACTTGACTCAGCTGGGAGTTAATCTTCCAGATGATAGTATCATTGACAGAATTCTTCTATCACTGCCACCAAGCTATAAGAGCTTCATGATGAACTATAATATGCAAGGGATAGATAAGATAATTCCTGAGCTCTTCGCAATGCTAAAGGCTGCGGAGGTAGAAATCAAGAAGGGGCGTCAAGTGTTGATGGTCAACAAGACCGCCAATTGCAAGAAGAAGGGCAAAGGGAAGAAGGGGAACTTCAAGAAGAACAACAAGCAAGTTGCTGCTCAAGTAAAGAAGCCCAAGTCTGGACCTAAGCCCGAGACTGAGTGCTTCTACTGCAAAGGGATAGGTCACTGGAAGCGAAACTGCCCCAAGTATTTGGCGGATAAGAAGGATGGCAAAGTGAAAGGTATATTTGATATTCATGTTATTAATGTGTACCTTACTAATGCTCGCAGTAGCGCCTGGGTATTTGATACTGGTTCTGTTACTAATATTTGCAACTCGAAACAGGGGCTACGGATGAAGCGAAGATTGGCTAAGGACGAGGTGACGATGCGCGTGGGAAATGGTCCCAAAGTCGATGTGATCGCCGTCGGCACGCTACCTCTACATCTACCTTCAGGATTAGTTTTAGACCTGAATAATTGTTATTTGGTGCCAGCGTTAAGCATGAACATTATATCTGGGTCTTATTTGATGTGAGACAGTTATTCATTTAAATCAGAGAATAATGGTTGTTCTATTTATATGAGTAATGTCTTTTATGGTCATGCACGCTTGATGAGTGGTCTACTTTTACTAAATATTGATAGGAGTGATACACATCATATATACTTAAGAAGTTCATCCCCACTACTCTATTTATCTTCACAAGCAGACTATCCATGTCATCAAGTAGACCCCACATGTAAAATTCTTCCCCACTAGCCCATGAAGCCTGCCATGTCATCAGAGTCCTCCTTGATTTTCTTTCTCTGTACAGTAGGAACCCGAGGCAACGGTCTACACTTCCAAAGCATGTAGGACCGGCAGGTTCGCCTCCTCCGCTTCCACTCCACCTAAATTTCAGGGTGTCGTCTCCCCTTCACTTCTCGAAACAGTTCCTTTCCATGTGTATATATTCACTTCCTTTCCACGCCCCACCAGCGCCAGTTTACTGCCTTTCATTCAAGCTTCCTGCGATTGTAGGCATGCCTAGGCTCTTGCTCTCCTTCAAGCGTTAGCTCTTGCGCCAAATCCATGCCATCATTCCTGGAAGGAGAGATCGATGCCCCAAAACCAATGGTCATATATTCATCTTCATCTACCCTGATGAACCCCCATGGCTATTGCCCTCTTCTTCATCCCTCGGTCATCGCATCAAGCATGTTTCTCCCCCACCACACCAATACCGATCTTGTGCGGAGCAGAGGACTTCTTCTATGCAGTTTTTTTTATGATATCATCTTCCATATGCATGTGTGCAGATCGTTGAAAAAGGAAAAACATTACTCATCAGGCTGCCCCGTAGATGTGTTCGTTGTGTATTTCGCCATCGCACTGTTCTTTGTACGTGATGATGTGATGTATGCGTGGGTGGTTTTGATCCCTTACCTGATGGATGCAGGTATGGTGTTGATCCTTGACCTGATGGATGCATGGGTCCTGACTCCTGATCGATGCAGTAGCTGCAATCTCCTGTGGCTCAACTATCTCCACCTCTCCATGCTATGTTGCAATGGAGCGACCTGAGAGCACGACAACCTTTTATTTTCCTTTTCTCCCCCTCCCTACTATGTGTTATCTGATTATCTCTCTTAGTACTAACATGTCCACTCTCTTCTACATAAATAATTCATGGCAACCAGGAGAATCTATTCTTAAAAATACTCCTAACTGAAATAGGGTGGGATTTCATCATACGATGCTTGTGATTTCTTCTCTATCAACTGTAGTAATTATCCCGCGCATTCAGACAGGCATGTACGGGTGCGTGAGTGCGCTGCGGAGGCTAGCGGGTCGGCACGAAGGGCGAAGTAAGCCGACAAGGTCCGCAACAATAGCTACATGGACGTACATGCGTTCTCTTCTGTGGAGAACCCGAGCGATTATTTTGGGGTTGATCTCCACGTATTAACAGCCCCACTTTTTTTGAGGGATTAACTAGCCTCTAATTAATTATCTAACTAGGGCATTAGTCTTTTAATTAGGATGCATTCTACAATTTTGTTCTATCCAAGCTTTGATCGATTGCGTGTTAGATGCTCGGCAAAATTCCTCGACTACCTAACAAATTTCTTAGGTAATAAAAATTGTTACTCCCTTACCTACAATATTATCGTGTTAGCTATGCTACTTGGTAGAGTTGGAATCTTCCTAATATATGATTGCAACTTTACAAGTAATCTAGCGACGGGACTGAATAGACTATTGTTCTCTTTCTTTTAGTCTTACTTCTTTGTACTTTTTTTTGTGCAATATAATAAAAATTGCCGTAGAAACAATTGTTCTACTGTTTGTGCTTAATAAAACTTTTCACGTAATCAACATTGATCCGATTTCTCAATACTTGGACACTCTGCCCTCCAAACAGTGGGATGAATGGACAATTGAAAAATACATCTATTAAGTTTTTTCACTACACATGTTTCTATTTTTGCATATGTGCTTCTACCCTAATGAATGAACCACAATACACCTTACCCTAGTGTAACATGCCAAATTTTCAATTTGAAATGTTATACACTAGATCATCATTGCATATCATATTTATTGCATTTTGGTTGATCCTAGAAATTTCACGCAACTCAAGGACCCTCGGAGAGAGTTGGGGATTTCGTTATTTTCATATTTGAGTTGTGTCAAAATTTGAAAATAAGATCATTTGATTTTATTTATTTTATCATCAATTATTTCTATTACAAAAAATTATGAGAGGGAATAAAATGACTTTCCTAAACATAAATAAATATTGAGGATTTAATAAAAAAAATCAAATAAGATATTATTTGGATTTATTTGCTATTTTATTTGAATTTAGGAAAAATGCGCGTTTTTCAAAATCGCATTTAGGCCTCAAATAAATGTTCATCCTTTGCGGCTTGATTTTAGAAGCCGGAGAAAATTTATTTCGTGATTTTTGGAGTCCTTTTAGTATTTCTTTTGTTTTTTTCCCGAACGTAATTATTAAAAAAAACGTCCGAACCGACCTTGGGCCGTAACCGACCAGGACTCTCCTGGCCGGGCCTCTTATAAGCCGCCGCCCCGCCCCGGCCAAAGCCCAAGTCGCCCCCCCGCCCTAACCCTAGCGTCGCCGCCGCCGCGCCCCGCCGCCGCCACGCCGCCGCACCACCGTCGCCGCGCCGCCGCCTTGCCGCTCCGCCGCCGCCGCGCCGCCGCCTCGCCGCCCCGCCACCGGAGTTGCCGGAGGTATTTTTCGCCTCCGGTTTTTCTCGAAAAACCGTTCGGTTTTTCCGACGGTTTTGTTCGTTTTTTTAGTTTTGGTTTTTTTAAATAGATCGGTTTTTCCGATTTATTTAAATAGTGAGCGTTCGTCCGTTCGTTCGTTTTAACGAACGTTCGTCGTTTTTCTTTTTCTTGGATTAAATCCGCGTTTTTTTGATCGCGATTTCTGATCCGATTTTTGTTTTAGTCTAACTTTTCGCTCGTTTATCGGAATCAGGCGATTCAAGCGCCTGGATTTACGTCTCGAAACCCTCTTTCCATTTAACCAACTAAAACAAGTTTTTGCCACTGTAAAAATTGCCCTAGATCCAGAATAGTAAACGAAGCTTGTTTCTTTTGTTGTTTGTCTTTCGTTGCTTCGTTCGATTTGATTATTTTTGCCAACCGAAGTTCTTAAGTTGAACTTTCTGGTTAGATCTCTTATTCGAGTTTTACCTGTGCATTAGATGAGTACTTATTGTATGCATGTTTGTTTGCGATAGAGTACCTGGAGTGCGCCGCTTGCTACTTCGAATCGCTAGGTTTCCCGGATCATCAGCAAGGCAATTAACACTTTGATCATGTATTCCCTCTACCCAGTTTTATTGCATTAGATCAATCCTCACACATTGCATGATTAGGATCTAATTAAATTGTGGGTTCGGGAAGTAGTTGAGGTAGTACCTATTACCTGTTTATTATCAAATATTTGGGAGTTACTTCTACGTTTGCTTATTATGCCATGCTATGCTAGTAGACGTGGATTGGGTGAGTGTATCCATAACAGATGTGAGATTGTTAATGAATGGTTTATCTAAGGTGGCAACTTAAACACATATCTGGGTGGATTGAGGCACCTGGGTATTCCAGGATTGCCTGTTTTCTTTTGGACCGCCACCTAGACTCAAAGGGATCATGAGATTATTCATGCTAGAAACTTCTATGTGCAGCCACAAGCTATTATGGGCTCTAGCATAGTTGACTATATTGTGCGAACTCTTACAGTGGTAGACTAACAGATGTAGGGGAAAGTAGGTGTAACGGTCTACCTGATCGTAAGGTGCTAGCGCTTCTGAAATACTATGTCTTGGTCATCCGTCTTCTCAAACACCATGAAGTGCGAGAAACCAAACGGAGGCGATCGAGTCTTGTGGGGAAAAGTGCGCAAACCTCTGCAAAGTGTATAAACTAATCATGATTAGCCGTGTCCCCGGTTATGGACATCTTAAGTATCTAGTACCTGGATTATCATGTGAATCTCAACATGTTACTCAAAATTTTTATTTTGTTGGGTTTTGTCTAATGTTGATGCTTAATTGGGATTGAGAATGCTGTCAACCATTCTCAATGTTTAACAACTACCATGATAGTTAAATAAATTTATTCCTTTGTAGTATGGAAAAATTGGCTTTACGCAAAACTGTAACCATAGAGCTTTCCACCAGCCAAATATGCATGTAGAATAGCTGTTTCATTCCATTACTCTCTATGTGTTACTTTGCCAGCATATTCCATGTGCTGGCCCGTTTCGGGCTGCAACGTTAATGTTGCAGACTTTTCAGACGATTATTAAGGAGTTTTTAGGTTGTGGTTCTATACTCAGTGATGCCGTTGGAGTTGATGGACTCACTTATCTTCCAAGCCTTCCGTTGTTATCGTTATTAGATGGCCTTAAGCCATATCTATTGTAATAAGTTCTCTTTTGAGACATTCGATGTAATAAGTGTGTGATTGCTACTCTGTTATAAATCCTTCAAGTACTGTGTGGTGTCAGCATTACTGATCCAGGGATGACACCTGAGCACAGAGATTGGTCCGTTTGAGGTCTGGTCGCTACAAGATGGTATCGGAGCATACGCTGACTGTAGGACACGACCACTAAGCTAAAGACCTAGATCACTACTCACTCTCTTCTCTTTTCTGACTTCTCATCTTTTCTACTCTTTTAGGATGGCGGATACAAGGAACAAGTTTACGCAACCGGATGAAAATACACCCTTTGGACGTCACTTGAAGGAAGTCACTAGATACCTGAACATAGGAGTACCAAGCTTCACCGGAACCTACAACGCCACTTTATCTGAAGAAGAGCGCTGGATGATTCAAGTTCAAGTTCCAGGAAGGACGTTCATGCCAGTCACTAAGCCCATAGAGTTTTCTTTTGATGCACCAACTTGGAGTCTAGGAAAGAGCATGGCAGCTCACATCGCCATGGGACGCATTGGAGAAGTCTACCGCAATGATCTTAAGGATACTATCTACCAGATTTGTGGGCGCCGAGATGAGCAATGGGAGATGATCAGCACTAGAAAGGATAGATCAGTTGCAGCTTTTATCCAGGATTTAAACCAGCGCATTCGACGTCAGGAGAACCAGATGTGCGCCGACATGATAGACCTGAAGAAGGCAAAGACAAGAATTAACGAACTGGAGGAAGAACTTAACACTACACGTGAAGATTATGAAGAGGAAATTGAAGTATTAGTGGAGAAGAATGACGATCTGATCAAGAAGATCGGAATATTCATGGGAGGCCCTACACCGGTAGAAGAAGACGAAGAACCCAAGGAGATTCGCCTGGAAGACTACATCATCATCGACGACACCGACTCGGATCCAGATGATAGCGATGATGACTATGTTGATGAAGCTGGAGCAGATATCATGGAGTCTGCAACCGAAGAATATTTCTAGTAGACCACCTCCTCAGTAGTAATAGTCCACCATGTAAATATAGTAGTCCAATAACTTTTGCGATAGTTAGATCATTTGTATGCCCATGTTTGATTGATTGAATGAAGTGAATTGTTTGCTTTTGCCTCATGAGCATATGGGTAGTGTTTTCTCTTTAGACCCCTCTCTATTCTTAAATCTCATCTTTTCTAAAACCCTCAGATGCCTCCGAGACGTGACCCCGGATTTACTTTTCCACCGGAGCTCACCCAGTTGATCCAGCAGCAGAACACGTTGATGCAGTTGCTAGTCCAGAATCAGAATCAGGGGAACAATAGCAACAACCCACCACCACCACCACCACCTGTTGATCACTTAGCCTGTTTTCTTAGGCTGAATCCGCCGGTGTTTTCCAGTAGCACCGAGCCGATAGTAGCAGATGATTGGCTCCGCAAGACAGCTAGAGAGTTGACCACAACAGGATGCACGGATGCGGAAAAGGTGAAGTTTGCCGCGCATCAGCTTGAAGGACCCGCAACATCATGGTGGGAGAATTTCACAGCCACTTTCCCTGTCGACACTATCACGTGGGACCAGTTTCAGCAGGCTTTTCAAACTGCCCATGTTTCAGCAGGAGCTATGGCCATAAAGAAGCGAGAGTTTCGCAACTTGCATCAAGGAGGACGGACAGTTGGCCAGTATGTGGAGGACTTTAGTAAATTAGCACGTTATGCCCCAGATGACATTGCTACGGATGCAGCTAAGCATGAGAAGTTTCTGGAAGGACTGAATGATGAGTTGATCATGCAGTTGATGGTAGCAACCTTCAACAACTACCAGGAGTTGGTAGATCGTGCTCTTATGATTGAAGGGAAGCAACAACAAATTGAGAATCGCAAGAGGAAGTATGGACAAGGGAAGCACACTTTAGGAGCTCAGCAGAAGCCACGTTTTACCCCTAGACCGGGAGGACATTTTCAGCATACCCATGGAGGAGGTAGCTCACACAATCACAATGGCACCAAGAATGGTAATGGGAATGGAGGAAGCAACGGCCAGAACCGCACCAACCCATCGACCCCAGCCAAGAGAGACCTGAGCCAAGTCACTTCTTTTAAGTGCCAGAAGACCGGACATTATGCCAATGAATGTCCTGAATCACAGAATGGTAATGGCAATGGAAGCTTTGGGAAGAAGCCGAACCCTTTCAACAGGGGACAACTGAACCACGTTAACGTGGAGGAGGTTGAAGAGCAGCCGGATGTAGTAATCGGTAAGTTTTTGGTTAAGTCATTTACTGGACTTGTTCTTTTCGATACTGGTGCATCGCATTCATACATATCAAGGGGATTTGTGGATTAGTATAACCTGCCCACCAAAGTACTTAGAACACCTATGTTAGTAAGCTCACCAGGAGCGGAGTATATGGCTAGCCAGGGATGTTTTCAAGTGCCATTAAGTATAGGTAGGCATGTGTTTCCCTCAGATTTGATAATATTGGAATCACAAGGTTTGGATGTAATTCTGGGTATGGATTGGTTGTCGATGTATGGAGGAAACATCGATTGCGCCAGTAAGTCAATCTTGCTTACCACCCCAGAAGGGAGAAGGATCAAGTATGTATCCCGGCATGTGCCGAAGAGGACTCAAGTAAATTGTTTAACGGGAGTTGTGAAGGAGGAAGTACCAGTAGTGAAGGATTTCCCTAATGTATTTCCAGAGGAGTTGCCAGGCATGCCACTGGATAGAGATATTGAATTTTTGATTGAGCTTTTGCCAGGCACAGGGCCAATATCAAAGAGACCATATAGGATGCCTGCAAAGGATTTGGTGGAGATTAAGAAGCAAATTAAGGAGTTACTGGATAAAGGATATATTTGCCCAAGCTCTTCGCCTTGGGGATCACTAGTACTTCTAGTGGAGAAGAAGGATGGATCGTTAAGGATGGTTTTTGATTATCGAGGGTTGAATGAAGTAACCATCAAGAACAAGTACCCACTGCCAATGATCAATGATCTGTTTGATCGATTGCAAGGAGCTAAGGTGTTTTCCAAGATTGATCTACGATCAGGATACCACCAGTTGAAGATTCGAGAACAGGATATACCCAAGACAGCTTTTACCACCAGGTATGGGCTGTACGAGTATACCATTATGTCATTTGGTCTGACTAACGCACCTGCATATTTTATGAACATGATGAACAAAGTGTTTATGGAGTTCTTGGATAAGTTCGTCGTAGTGTTCATTGATGATATCCTGGTTTACTCAAAGAATGAAGAGGAGCATAAGGAGCATTTGCGTTTGGTTCTTGGAAACCTCAGAGAACATCAATTATATGCCAAATTTAGCAAATGTGAGTTTTGGTTGAAAGAAGTTGGATTTCTCGGACACGTTATATCCGGAGAAGGTATAGCAGTAGACCCCACTAAAGTTGATACCGTGACCAAGTGGGAAGCGCCAACCACAGTTGGAGAGATCCAGAGTTTTCTTGGACTCGCAGGATACTACCGGAGATTCATTGAGAATTTCTCAAAGATTGCGAAGCCTATGACGGAGTTGTTGAAGAAGGATACCAAGTTCATATGGACTGAGGAATGTGAGGCTAGTTTTCAGGAGTTGAAAAAATGTTTGGTTACCACACCAGTGTTGATTTTACCGGATCAGACCAAGGATTATGAGGTGTATTGTGACGCTTCACGTCGAGGACTTGGAGTAGTGCTTATGCAAGAAGGAAGAGTTGTTTCATATGCCTCGCGACAACTTAAGCCTCATGAGTTAAATTATGCTACGCATGATTTGGATTTAGCAGCCGTAGTGCATGCATTGAAGACTTGGAGACATTTTCCCATTGGAAACCATTGCGAGGTGTACACGGATCACAAGAGCTTGAAGTATATTTTCACACAGAAGGAGTTGAATCTCAGACAAAGGAGATGGTTGGAGCTCATCAAGGATTATGATATGAAATTGCATTATCACCCCGGAAAGGCTAACGTAGTAGCTGATGCATTGAGCCGCAAGAGTCATGTCAACACCCTAATGACGGGAGATTTACCAAGGGAGTTAGCTGAAAATCTTCGAGAGCTATGTTTGGAAATAGTCCCGAAAGGTTATGTAGCAGCATTGGAGATTCAGTCTACGTTGATGGATAAGATCAGAGAAGCTCAAAAGACTGACAAGGAGATTGCTTCTATTAAGGAGAAAATGAGCAAAGGAAAAGCTAAGGGATTTCGTGAGGATGAGCACGACACCCTATGGTTTGAAGAACGTGTTTATGTGCCTAATGACTCGGAGATCAGGAAGTTAATTTTATAAGAGGCCCATGATTCACCATATTCGATTCACCCAGGAAATACCAAGATGTATTTGGATTTGAAGGATATTTTCTGGTGGACCGGAATGAAGAAGGATATCACGGAATATGTAGCAGTTTGCGACGTATGTCAGAGAGTAAAGGCAGAGCATCAGAAGCCAGCAGGGTTGCTACAGCCATTGCTGATACCCAAATGGAAATGGGATAAGTTAGGCATGGATTTTATCACATGATTGCCCAGAACACGTTCAGGCTATGACTCGATATGGGTTGTAGTCGATCCTTTGACAAAGGTAGCTCATTTCATTCCAGTGAAGACTACCTATACCA
This sequence comes from Triticum urartu, assembly GCF_003073215.2. NCBI lineage: Eukaryota > Viridiplantae > Streptophyta > Magnoliopsida > Poales > Poaceae > Triticum > Triticum urartu. The sequence goes on along the minus strand of NC_053025.1, from coordinate 85,475,559 downwards.
GTGCAAAGTAGGCAAAGATATACATGACTAGAATCGTATGTCTGCATGGAGTTCCAAGGAGCATAGTATCAGACAGAGGAACCCAGTTTACCTCAAAGTTCTGGAATCAGTTGCATGAGACCTTGGGAACCAGACTGGAGTTTAGCACAGCTTTCCACCCACAGACAGATGCACAGACTGAGAGAGTCAATCAGATTTTGGAGGATATGCTAAGAGCTTGTGCGCTAGATTACGGATCTAGTTGGGATAAGAACTTGCCATATGCAGAGTTCTCTTACAACAACAGCTATCAGTCCAGTTTGAAGATGGCACCTTTCGAAGCCTTGTATGGAAGGAGGTGCAGGACCCCATTGTCTTGGGATGAAGTTGGAGACCGCCAGTTGTTCGGACCAGATCTGATAAAGGAGTCTGAACAGAAAGTGAAATTGATTCGCGATAGGCTCAAGGTAGCTCAATCCAGGCAGAAGAGTTATGCAGATTCTAAACGCAAGGAGATAGTTTACGAAGTCGGAGACCGAGTTTATCTTCGAGTATCACCACTTCGAGGAGTTAAGCGCTTTGGAGTTAAGGGAAAGTTAGCGCCACGTTTTGTAGGCCCATACAAGGTTTTGGAGCGTATGGGAGAAGTTGCCTATAAGTTGGAATTGCCCGAAGGATTGTATCCCATGACGTGTTCCATGTATCCCAGTTGAAGAAGTGCCATGCAGAGATGGCTGACATACCGCTGAGAGATACAGTACCACTAGAAGCAATTCAGTTGGACAGTGATTTGACCTATGAGGAGAAACCAGTTAAGATTCTAGAATATGCCAGTCGAGTCACCCGTAGCAAAGTTATCATGTTTTGCAAGGTTCAGTGGATCCATCACACGGAGGATGAAGCCACCTAGGAACGAGAGGAAGATTTGTTGAAGGACCACCCTCACCTATTTTCTAGCCAACCCGAATCTCGAGGGCGAGATTCATCTTAAGGGGGGTAGGTTTGTAACATCCCAAATTTTCAATTTGGAATGTTATACACTAGATCATCATTGCATATCATATTTATTGCATTTTGGTTGATCCTAGAAATTTCACGCAACTCAAGGACCCTTGGAGAGAGTTGGGGATTTCGTTATTTTCATATTTGAGTTGTCTCAAAATTTGAAAATAGAATCATTTGATTTTATTTATTTTATCATCAATTATTTCTATTACAAAAAAATTATGAGAGACGGAATAAAATGACTTTCCTAAAAATAAAGAATTATTGAGGATTTAATAAAAAAAATCAAATAAGATTTTATTTGGATTTATTTGCTATTTTATTTGAATTTAGGAAAAATGCGCGTTTTTCAAAATTGCATTTAGGCCCCAAATAAAGGTTCATCCTGTGCGGCTTGATTTTAGAAGCCGGGGAAAATTTATTTCGGGATTTTTGAAGTCTGTTTAGTATTTCTTTTGTTTTTTTTCCCGAGCGTAATTATTAATAAAAAAACGTCTGAACCGACCTTGGGCCGTAATCGACCAGGACTCTCCTGGCCGGGCCTCTTATAAGCCGCTGCCCCGCCCCGGCCAAAGCCCAAGTCACCGCCCCGCCCTAACCCTAGGGCTGCCGCCGCCGCCGTCGCGCCCCGCCGCCGCCTCGCCGCTCCACCGCCGCCGCCTCGCCGCCCCGCCGCCGGGCCGCCGCTGCCGCCGTCGCCGGAGTTGCCGGAGGTATTTTTCGCCTCCGGTTTTTCTCGAAAAACCGTTCGTTTTTTCCGATGGTTTTGTTCGTTTTTTTTTAGTTTCGTTTTTTTAAATAGATCGGTTTTTCTGGTTTATTTAAATAGTGAGCGTTCGTCCATTCGTTCGTTTTAACGAACGTTCATCGTTTTTCTTTTTCTCGGATCAAATCCGCGTTTTTTCTGATCGCGATCTCTGATCCGATTTTCGTTTTAGTCTAACTTTTCGCTCGTTTATCGGAATCAGGCGATTCAAGCGCCTGGAGTTTCGTCTCGAAACCCTCTTTCCGTTTAACCAACTCAAACAAGTTTTTTCCACTGTAAAAATTGCCCTAGATCCAGAATAGTAAACGAAGCTTGTTTCTTTTGCCGTTTGTCTTTCGTTGCTTCGTTCGATTTGATTCTTTTGGCCAACCGAAGTTCTTAAGTTGAACTTTCTGTTAGATCTCTTATTCGAGTTTTACCTGTGCATTAGATGAGTACTTATTGTATGCATGTTTGTTTGTGATAGAGTACCCGGAGTGCGCCGCTTGCTACTTTGAATCACTAGGTTTCCCGGATCATCAGCAAGGCAAGTAACACTTTAATCATGTTTTCCCTCTACCTAGTTTTATTGCATTAGATCAATCCTCACACATTGCATGATTCGGATCTAATTAAATTGTGGGTTCGGAAAGTAGTTGAGGTAGTACCTATTACCTGTTTATTATCAAACCTTTGGGAGTTACTTCTACGTTTTCTTATTATGCCATGCTATGCTAGTAGACGTGGATTGGGTGAGTGTATCCATGACAGATGTGAGATTGTTAATTAATGGTTTATCTAAGGTGGAAACTTAAACACACATCTGGGTGGATTGAGGTACCTGGGTATTCCAAGATTGCCTGTTTTCTTTTGGACCGCCACCCAGGCTCAAAGGGATCATGAGATTATTCATGCTAGAAACTTCCGTGTGTAGCCACAAGCTATTATGGGCTCTAGCATAGTTGACTAAGTTGTGCGAACTCTTACAGTGGTAGACTAGTAGATGTAGGGGAAAGTAGGTGTAACGGTCTACCCGATCGTACGGTGCTAGCGCTTCTGAAAGACTATGTCTCGGTCATCCGTCTTCTCAAACACCATGAAGTGCGAGAAACCAAATGGAGGCGATCGAGTCTTGTGGGGAAAAGTGCGCAAACCTCTGCAGAGTGTATAAACTAATCATGATTAGCCGTGTCCCCGGTTATGGACATCTTAAGTATCTAGTACCTGGATTATCATGTGAATCTCAACATGTTACTCAAAAATTTATTTTGTTGGGTTTTGTCTAATGTTTATGCTTAATTGGGATTGAGAATGCTGTCAACCATTCTCAATGTTTAACAACTACCATGATAGTTAAATAAATTTATTCCTTTACAGTAGGGAAAAATTGGATTTACGCAAAACTGTAACCATAGAGCTTTCCACCAGCCAAATATGCATGTAGAATAGCTGTTTCATTCCATTACTCTCTATGTGTTACTTTGCCAGCATATTCCATGTGCTGACCCGTTTCGGGCTGCAACGTTAATGTTGCAGACTTTTCAGACGACGATTAAGGAGTTTTTAGGTCGTGGTTCTATACTCAGTGATGCCGTTGGAGTTGATGGACTCACTTATCTTCCAAGCCTTCCGCTCTTATCGTTATTAGATGGCCTTAAGCCATATCTATTGTAATAAGTTCTCTTTTGAGACATTCGATGTAATAAGTGTGTGATTGCTACTCTGTTATAAATCCTTCAAGTATTGTGTGGTGTCAGCATTACTGATCCAGGGATGACACCTGAGCATAGAGATTGGACCGTTTGAGGTCTGGTCGCTACACCTAGGGTACCACCTAATTGACCCGCAACAGAAAAGAATGCCATCGAATTCATGAAACTTACATATATTGCTAAAATTAGAAAGTTGATAATACTATCGAAGAACCACATCTGTATGATTATGCAGATGTGAATGTTGATTGTGTACGAGAAGGGACAATATATTTCCGTCGATTTTACAGAGATCACCGATCATAATTCCAAAGCATTACCGAAATTAATTTTGAACAGGAATGGACGTAGTCTAACTCAGTGATCATGCAAAAATTCTGAATTATTTGTAATCACTTATCCATGTTTTCTCTTTCACCTCTCATATTGCGAGTCTAACTACTATTTTTTTTGTGGGTGAACTATTCTACTTCACTATATGAAGAATGATCCTTTTTTATCCTATACATTGCTATGAATTTCCATAGCAACGCGTGGGGAACATATTATATTACACACAATCAAACCTAATGAAAGTATATTACAACCGATTCCCGCAGCAACTTATTGAAGCCAAATGATATAAGTTTAATAATGATAGTGCAACTTATTTGTGGCACTGCCATTTAGGTCATATTTGGTATAAAGCGCATGAAGAAAATCCATGCTGATGGTCTTTTGGAATCACTTGATTATATATCACTTGATGCTTGCGAACCATGCCTCATGGGTAAGATGACTGAGACCCCGTTCTCCGGAACAATGGAGCGAGCAATGGACTTATTGGAAATAATACATACTGATGAATGCGGTCTGATGAGTGTTGATGCTCGCAGCAGGTATCCTTATTTTCTGACCTTCACAGATGATTTGAGCAGATATGGGTATATCTACTTGATGAAACATAAGTTTGAAACATTTGAAAAGTTCAAAGAATTTCAGAGTGAAGTAGAAAATCATCATAACAAGAAAATAAAGTTTCTACGATCTGATTGGGGAGGAGAATATTTGATTTACGAATTTGGTCTTAATTTGAAACAATGCGGAATAGTTTCGCAACTCAAGCCACCTGGAACACCACAGTGCAATGGTGTGTCCGAATATCGTAACCACACTTTATTAGATATGGTGCAGTCTATGATGTCTCTTACTGATTTACCGCTATCGTTTTGGGGTTATGCTTTAGAGACGGCTGCAATCACGTTAAATAGGGCACCATCTAAATCCGTTGAGACGACACCTTATGAACTGTGGTTTGGCAAGAAACCCAAGTTGTCGTTTCTTAAAGTTTTGGGCTGCGATGCTTATGTGAAAAAGCTTCAACTTGATAAGCTCGAACCCAAATCAGAGAACTGTGTCTTCATAGAATACCCAAAGGAGACTGTTGGGTACACCTTCTATCACAGATCAGAAGGCAAGATATTTGTTGCTAAGAATGGATCCTGTCTAGAGAAGGAGTTTCTCTCGAAAGAAGTGAGTGGGAGGAAAGTAGAACTTGATGAGGTAATTGTTCCTGCTCCCTTATTGGAAAGTAGTCCATCACATCAATCAGTTCCTATGATTCCTACACCAATTAGTGAGGAAGCTAATGATCATGATCATGATCATGAAACTTTTGATCAAGTTACTACCGAACCTCGTAGGTCAACTAGAGTAAGATCCGCACCAGAGTGGTATGGTAATCCTGTTCCGGAGGTCATGTTACTTGACTATGACGAACCTATGAACTATGAGGAAGCGATGATGAGCCCAGATTCTGCGAAATGCCTTGAGACCATGAAATCTGAGATGGGATCCATGTATGAGAACAAAGTGTGGACTTTGGTTGACTTGCCCGATGATCCGCAAGCCATAGAGAATAAATGGATCTTCATGAAGAAGACCGACACTAACGGTAATGTTACTGTCTACAAAGCTCGACTTGTTGCGAAAGGTTTTCGACAAGTTCAAGGAGTTGACTACGATGAGACCTTCTCACCCGTAGCGATGCTTAAGTCCGTTCGAATCATGTTAGCAATTGCCACATTTTATGATTATGAAATTTGGCAAATGGATGTCAAAACTGCATTCCTTAATGGATATCTTAAAGAAGAGTTGTATATGATGCAACCAGAAGGTTTTGTCGATCCAAAAGGTGCTAACAAAGTGTGTAAGCTTCAGCGATCCATTTATGGACTGGTGCAAGCATCTCGGAGTTGGAATATATGCTTTGATAGTGTGATCAAAGCATATGGTTTTATACAGACTTTTGGAGAAGCCTGTATTTACAAGAAAGTGAGTGGGAGCTATGTAGCATTTCTGATATTATATGTGGATGACATATTGTTGATCGGAAATGATACTGAATTTCTGAATAGCATAAAATGATACTTGAATAAAATAATTTCAATGAAAGACCTCAGTGAAGCTGCTTATATATTGGGCATCAAGATCTATAGAGATAGATCAAGACGCTTAATTGGACTTTCACAAAGCACATACCTTGATAAAGTTTTGAAGAAGTTCAAAATGGATCAAACAAATAAAGGGTTCTTGCCTGTGTTACAAGGTGTGAAGTTGAGTCAGACTCAGTGCCCGACCACTGCAGAAGATAGAGAGAAAATGAAAGGGATTCCCTATGCTTCCGCCATAGGTTCTATCATGTATGCAATGTTGTGTACCAGACCTGATGTCTGCCTTCCTATTAGTTTATCAGGGAGGTACCAAAGTAATCCAGGAGCGGATCACTGGACAATGGTCAATAACATCCTGAAATACCTAAAGAGGACTAAGGATATATTTCTCATTTATGGAGGTGACAACGAGCTAGTCATAAACGGTTACGTCGATGCAAGCTTTGAGACTGATCCAGATGAGTCTAAGTCAGAAACCGGATACATATTTTTATTGAATGGTGGAGCTGTTAGTTGGTGCAGTTCCAAGCAGAGCGTCATGGCGGGATCTATGTGCGAAGTGGAGTACATAGCTGCTCCGAAAGCAGCAAATGAAGGAGTCTGGAGGAAGGAGTTCATATCTGATCTAGGTGTCATACCTAGTGCATCAGGTCCAATGAAAATCTTTTGTGACAATACTGGTGCAATTGCCTTGGCAAAGGAATCCAGATTTCACAAGAGAACCGAGCACATCAAGAGATGCTTCAATTCCATCCGCGATCAAGTCAAGGAGGGAGACATAGAGATTTGCAAGATACATACATATCTGAATGTTGGAGACCCATTGACTAAGCCTCTCTCACGAGCAAAACTTGATCAGCAACAAGACTCCATGGGTGTTAGAATCATTACTGTATAATCTAGATTACTGACTCTTGTGCAAGTGGGAGACTGAAGGAAATATGCCATAGAGGCAATAATAAAGTTTTTATTTATATTTCTTTATATCATGATAAATGTTTATTATTCATGCTAGAATTGTATTAACCGGAAACTTAGTACATGCGTGAATACATAGACAAATAGGGTGTCACAAGTATGCCTCTACTTGACTAGCTCGTTAATCAAAGATGGTTAAGTCTCCTAACCATAGACATGAGTTGTCATTTGTTGAATGGGATCACATCAGTAGAGAATGATGTGATTGAATTGACCCATCCGTTAGCTTAGCACTATGATCGTTTAGTTTATTGCTATTGGTTTCTTCATGACTTATACAAGTTCCTTTGACTATGAGATTATGCAACTCGCGGATACTGGAAGTACACTTAGTGTGCTATCAAACGTCATAATGTAACTGGGTGACTATAAAGATGCTCTACAGGGGTCTCCGATGTTGTTTGCTGAGTTGGCATAGATCGAGACTAGGATTTGCCACTCCGTGTATCGAAGAGGTGTCTCTGGGCCCTCTCGGTAATGCACATCACTATAAGACTTGCAAGCAATGTGACTAAAGAGTTAGTTGCGAGAAGTTGCATTACGAAACGAGTAAAGAGACTTGCCGGTAACGAGATTGAACTAGGTATTGAGATACCGACGATCGAATCTCGGGCAAGTAACATACCGATGACAAAGGGAACGTCATATGTTGTTATGTGGTTTGACCGATAAAGATCTTCGTAGAATATGTGGGAGCCAATATGAGCATCCAGGTTCCGCTATTGGTTATTTACCGGAGATGAGTCTCCGTCATGTCTACGTAGTTCTCAAAGCCGTAGGGTCCGCATGCTTAATGTTCGATGACGATCGGTATTATGAGTTTATGTGTTTTGATATACCGAATGTTGTTTAGAGTCCCGTATGTGATCACGGACATTACGAGGAGTCTTGAAACGGTCGAGACATAAAGATCGATATATTGGAAGGCTATGTTTGGACACCGGAATGGTTCTGGATGAGTTCGGGCATTTTCCGGAGTACCGGGTGGTTACCGGAACCCCCCGGGGGGTCAATGGGCCTTATTGGAAAAGAGGAGGAGGCTGCCAGGTGGAGGGCGCGCCCCTCAAGCCCAATCCCAATTGGGATGGGGGGCCGGCCCCCCTTTCCTTCTCTCCCTCTCTGCTTCCTTCTTCTCCTACTCCAACTAGGAAGGGGGGAAACCTACTCCTACTAGGAGTAGGACACCCCCCTTGGGCGTGCCCTATGAGGGCCGACCCTCTCCCCCTCCCCTCCTTTATATACGGGGGAGGGGGCACCCCATAGACACACAAGTTGATTGTTTAGCCGTGTGCGGTGCCCCCCTCCATAGATTTCCACCTCGGTCATATTGTTGTAGTGCTTAGGCGAATCCCTGCATCAGTAACTTCATCATCACCGTCATCACGCCGTCGTGTTGATGAAACTCTCCCTTGGCCTCAACTGGATGAGGAGTTCGAGGGACGTCACTGAGCTGAATGTGTGAAGATCACGGAGGTGCCGTGCGTTTGATACTTGGTCGGTTGGATTGCGAAGACGTTCGACTACATCAACTGCGTTTCGTAATGCTTCCGCTTTCGGTCTACGAGGGTACGTAGACATACTCTACCCTCTCATTGCTATGCATCTCCTAGATTGATCTAAGGATTTTTTTGAAATACTACGTTCCCCATCATATAGTAGATGAGCTTCCTTTTGCATTTACTGAAAAAACTGGTTTTAGAGAAGTGATGTCAATTACATGTCCATGTTTCAATATGCCTTCTAGAAGAACATGCACTCGAGATGTTGTCAAGCTTTATTTTGAAGAGAGAGCAAAGCTAAAACTTGTTTCAAAAAATCATGTTAAAGAGTGTGTCTCACTACTGATGGTTGGACTTCTCAAACACAAGATTGTTATATGACAAGTCAGAACACATTTTATTGACCCTGAATGGAATTTGCACAAGAAGATCATTAGTTTTTTCTTAGTAAAAGGTCATAAGGGAGATGATTTTGGAAAGGCCTTTGAGCAATTCTTGATGGAGTGGTGAATAAACAAAGTTATGACAATAACTGTTGACAATGCTAGCGCGAATGATGGTGGTGTAGGTTACATACGGAAGAAAATGATCAAAACTGGAAATAGCATAGCTGAAGGTAAATATTTGCAAATGAGATGTGCACCCCATATTATAAATCTGATTGTCACTGACGGTCTAAAAGAGTTGGATGAATCAGTTAAGCGTGTGCGAGCTGCAGTTAGATATATAAGACATGGGCCACCTAGGATTACAAGATTTAAAGAGCTTACTGCATTTAAAAAGTTGGACAGCGAGGCATTCTTGTGTTTGGATGTATGCACTAGATGGAATTCCACATACCTAATGTTTAAAACTGCAATCAACTTTGAGAAAGTGTTTGCGAGGTATGAGGAATAAGATCCACTCTATACATTGGATTTAATGAGTGAGAAAGCTCCTAGTATTCCTGTTGATAGTGATTGGGAGAATGCCAGGAAAATGGATGAATTTATTGGACATTTTTATGAGCTAACTCTTAGTGTTTCCGCCACACTCCATGTGACCGTGAATCAATTTGTCATGGAGATTGCTGAAGTTAATGTTGTGTTGGAAGAGTGGGCTGATAGTGATGATATTTTGCGCAAAATAATGTTCAAAAAAATGCAAGAAAAGTATGATAAGTATTGGGGATGTTGGCATGAGGAGGTGGAGAAGGAGAATGAAAAGGGGAAGGGGAGAGGGAAAGGAAAAAAGAAGGAAGAGGAGAATGTGAACATGTTTGTATTTACTGCAGCTGTTCTTGATCCTAGATTCAAGCTATCAAATTTCACAAAACTAGCAATTGAAGAAATGTATGGTGAGTTAAATGGGGGCAAAGCTTGGGAAGCAGCGAAAACATTTGTGCATGCTTTTTTTGAAGAGTACAAAGCTAAGTATGCACCAAGTGATGCAAGTAAGCATGTGGGTGCTCCACAATCTGAACCAACTCAAAAAAGGGAAGGAAGGAAATTGGTGTCTCGGATAAATAAAAAGTTGAGAATTGGTGATGGTGGTGAAACTAGCATGAGCAAATCTGAATTGGAGAAATACTTGCACGAAGAGAATGAAGTAAATATGGACGATTTTACACTCTAAAATGGTGGAAGAACAATGCTGCTAGATTCCCAATATTGGCAAGAATGGACTGTGATGTGTTAGCTGTTCCGGTATCAACAGTTGCATCCGAGTCAGCATTTAGCACAAGTGGACGCATCCTAAATGAGTTTAGAACCTCACTTACGCCATTCATAGTCCAAGCTCTTGTTTGTACCCAAGATTGGCTAAGGGGTGCTATTACTATCGACATTGAAGAGGATGAAGACGAATTGTTAATCTTGGAAAAGGGTAATATATTGCGACTGTTTTCCATATATTTTTCTTTATTTCCGACTTCCTATGCTTATAATATGTTTTTCATTCTTCTCCAGAATTAATTGAAGAATTTGGTAGTACAAATTCATTTGTGTCGAAGGCAAGCACTAGCAAGTGTGTTTGCAAGCCATCTGGGGTTGGGTTATCTTGCCCGCCTCCATCCTCTACTTAAATGTTGGTTAGTGAGTTGCAAGAGATGCTCTATGGTTTACACATGTTTCACTTTGTAGAAATCCTCTTAATCATGCACATGTTTCACTACATCTCTGTTCAGTTTACAAGAAGGATGCTCCTGTTCATCTTCTTATAGCTTTGTACTCATTTTTTGTATTATAAATACATATCCTGTTCATGTTGATATTTATATATGTTAGAAGTTAAAGTACTCATGTTCATGTTTACATATATTACAAGCAAGATGCTCCTGTACATGTTGTTTTCCTAGTTGTTCATTTCTAATTATAACTTGTAATTTTTCCTACTGTGGCTACAGAGACCTACATGTTGCTTGGTGGCTTGCTGGGAGTGGGAGTCCTACTGTTGGCCTATTGAGTGAGAGTCTTGCTAGCTGCTCTTGAAGACTCCAACTTAGGAACTGGAGCACATCTGCAGTGCACTTTTTGGTGGCGCTTCAAAATTTGGATGTTTGCCTATGTTTTAAAGTGTAATAAGTAGACTTTGATTTTGGTTGGTTGTGTGCTGCACTTCATTCTTGTGGAGAACTTATCAGTTTGTCCTGTCTTGGAATTTTAGTAGACGCACTTATGAGATATGCTATTATGCACTTACGAGATATGCTATTATGCTATTTTGCTGATTCCTTTCTTGCACTTATGAGATATGCTGGAACTTCGTTGGTTGTGTTGATATGCTGCCAAATTTTTTCTTTGCAATATGCATGCTATCAAAAAATGTTCTGAAAGTGAAACTAGAATTTCTGAATATGGTATAGAATTTGGTTAACACCGGAAACCGAACCGAATTTTCGGTTAGTACAATTTTAGTACCAAATCCGGTTACTATATCTGCCAACCGAATTGATGAAAAAACCGAACAACAAAAACCGAAATTTCGGTTTCTACCGAACGCCCAGGCCTACCCTTCATCTTGCTGGTGTGGCACATCCGTGACATTTTGGGCCAAACGAATTTTTTTCCTGTCATACTTATGACACTTCTATGACGATAATTGTGACAAAAACAGGTATCATCATAGATGCGGTGGGCTCCTACTTCCATGACAAAAAATCATGACAAAAATGGGCTTTCAGTCCTGGGCAGGCCGGAGACGCAGCTGCATGACATTCTTTTTGCCGTCCATGATGGAAAAAACCATGGTAGAAGCGAGGGCGAGGAAAATATCGGGGAGTTCTCAGTTACGGTGGGTGGTCGGGGGCCGAGTGATGCACGTTTCTCTCATACGTACGCGCGTGTGTGCGAGGCATTGCGCTCTAACTGAACCCGAGCGAGGCGTTGGGCTCTAACTGAACCCAAGCGATTGCACTGCAGGCTACGCGTTACTGAACCCGAGCGATCGATCGGTCCCTTGCTGTTAACTGAACCCGAGTGATTCCTTCGCTACTGCTGTTAACTGAACCCTACTGATTCCTTCGCTACTTCTGCTAACTAGAGTCGATCGATGCCGCCTCTGGATGAACAGTGAGCGTTGTTGGGGGGGGGGGTGGATGAACAGTTCCCGGTGGGGGTTGGATGAACAGGACCCCGTGGTAGTAGAGGGCGTTGCTGCTAGATGAACACTACCCTGATCGATCGAGCCGGTGGACGAACATGACCCCGTGGAGGGTTGGATGAACAGGACCCCGTGGAGGGCTGGTTGAACAGTAGCCGGTGGAGGGCTGGATGAACAGTAGCCCGCGGAGGGGTGGTTGAACAGGACCTCATGGAGAGGGTTGGTTGAACAGTAGCTGGTGGAGGAGCGCGCGGTGGAGGCTGGATGAACAGGAGCCCGTGGATGAACAGTCACATGTGGAGGCTGGAGGAGGTCGACAATGGATGAACAGTAGCCCGTGGAGGCAGTCGATGGTGGAGATGCACAGTATCCTATGGAGTCCCGTTTTGCGGTACGCCACACCCCTCCCGATGAACAAGACCCATGTTTTAACCGTAGCGCTCCAACACAAGTCCGTTTCCTCTGTTTTGCGGTACGCCACACCCCTCCCGATCAACAAGACCCCGTTTCGACTGTAGGAGGTCCGTTTCCTCCGTTTTGTGGTATGCCAGACCCCTCCCGATGAACATGATCTCGTTTCGACCGTGGTCGGTCGAACACAAGGCCGTTTCCTCCGTTCTGCGGCACGCCATGCCTCGTTTCCATCGGCTGTTCCGTCCAAGACGGTTGGCTCCCAATGAACACGACGTATTCCGTTGTCTCCCGATGAACACAACGCATTTCATTGCCTCCCCATGAACACGACGACGGCGTAGCTTCTCCGTTCTGACCCAGCCATGTACACGAGCTCTGGCCATACGTATGCGCGAGTAGGCGTTCGAGACCCCGCCTGTATGTACGTACGTGGCCGTATTTACTTTCTTGCACCCTGGCCGCTGTACATACGTGTACATGCTACGTGAGCGCCTCCACTACGACACGTGCGCGCCTCTACACGACACATGCCCTTCCTTACATGACCACGGTTCATCGCTGCAGCCTACAGACAGACCGATCGTATGTACGTACACGTTCGCGACAAGAATGACAACACAACGTACGCTTCGACCGTGGACCCAGCTTCCTTGCTTGCAAAGATGTAGGTGGTGGGTCCTAGAAGTCAGGGGGCGAATCATGTTTTTTCCCCATAATATGGACGCACTTCCTTGCGTGCGAAGATGTAGCTGGTGGGTCCCAGTAGTCAGGGGAAACGTTTTTTTTGTGAAATACAGTGGACCGTCTGGTGGGTCCCTGCTGTCAGGTGGAGGAATAATTATTTTGCGCGTAATAAGGAGGCACATCCTTGCTGCGGCCGTGGACCCAGCTGTCGGCCTCTCCACGTACAATACTCTTCCGACGAAAGTCGTTTGTTGACCACATTGACCATGCCATGCCGAGAGCACCAGGGCGGTGGACGATGACGAGGGCTAGGAAGGGGACGACGCGGAGCCGGTTAAGATGCGGCAATGGATGCCCACGCGGAGGGGAGTACGTGGGTTGACTGCTTCGGCTACGGTGTGAGGCTGCCGTCGCCGGAGAATAGCAGGAGGTGTGGGTGAGTATAGAGGGATGGCACGACCAGTGGTGGTAGCACACCTGGACACGGGAGGCAGGAGTAGGCGGCACGGCCGACGTTTGTTTGGGCGGCTGGAGCAAGAAGACCAGAGGTTGAAGAAGCACTACGGCCGTTGGATTGACATCGTACGGTCACTAGAGCTAGAATCGTTCATATTGACTAAGTTGACAAAGACCTCCATCCCCGTCATCTTAGTAGACCCACAAGCCAGCCTCCCACTATGGTGGGTCCCAGCTAGTAGGGGGAGTATTCATTTTTGTGTGCGTAATAATGAGGCACTTCCTTGCGTGCGAAGATATAGCTGGTGGGACCAACCTGTCAGCGAGGGAACGTTTTTTTCACGAAATACAGAGGCCCTTCTGGTGGGTCCCAGCTGTCAGGTGGAGGAATCATTATTTCGCGCGTAATAAGGAGGCATTTCCTTGCGTGCGGCCGTGGACCCAGCTGTCAGCCTCTCCACGTACAGTCCACTTCCAATGCATGTTGTTCGTTGACCATGTTGACCACGCCGCGCTGAGAGCACCAGGGCGGTGGACGACGGCGAGGCCTAGGAAAGGAATGACATGGAGCCAGGGAAGACTCGGCAGTTGTTTCCCATGTGGAGGGGAGTGCGAGGGTTTACTGGTTCATCTGCCATCGCTGGAGAATAACAGCAGGTGTGGGTGAGTAGAGGGATGGCTAGGCTAGCGACGGGAGAACGATGGGGCGGTGAGGCCTGCGCGGCAGCATAGCCGGCCACGGGAGGAGGGAGCAGGCAGTCCCGTTGGCGCTTGCTTGAGCGCCTGGAGCAGGAAGAGTAGAGATTGAAGAAGCACGACGGCCGCTAGGTGGACATCCAACTTTCACCGCTCTCATCTGTTGACTAAGTTGACACGGCGTTGCATGTGCGTCAATCTTATTTTTTAGGAAAGCATACGCGTCAACCTGTAGTAGGAGCACAAGTCAGCCTCAAATCTATGGAAAATAGCAAACATCCCATCTGCTATTATTTCTAACAATTTACAACCCATTTGCCAATTCTTAATAAAATTTTTGGAGCCCATCTTCTTTTTGTTAGCATTACACCCCATATTGTGGCCACGGTTACAAATTATACAAAATTTTGCATATTTCGGTCCAGTTAACTATTTTAATCCGAAATATCGAGTCAAATTCAAACTATTTTAAAAAATAATTCATATAAATATAAAATCCAAATAATTGTCCACGCATAAAAATCAATGGAATTTAAAATCTTGTAATGAAAAAATTTGAAACTAATTCCCGGTTTGATGTGTTTTAAAAATGTACAACCCATTTCTGGGCAAACCGAATGAAACTCTCCTCGTCTTGAAAGATTTGCAGCCCAGCAGGGCTGATAAAGCAAGTAGGCCTTGTTTGGGTATTTCTTAAAAAAATAGAACCGGGCTAGCCATTTTCAGCAAGAAAAAAACACAACTAGGCTCATGAGTGGTAAACATAAATAAAACCCTAGCTAGATGGGCCACAACCCCCGCATAGCCCCGTTGTTACCCTGATCCATCACTAAAACTAGTATAAATAACAACTGCTTGTTCCTCGAAAAATAGTAAATAACAACTTCGCGACCTGCTGGGTCCCTGGTGTCAGCCGCTCGTTGTGTAATTCTCTCGTTTATGGACTACGTTGACAATGGTGTGAGCCCCAGATGTCCAACCATTAGGAGGAACCATTTTTTGGGGCTTATAATAACAAGGCACTTGCTTTCGTACTGCCATGATGCTAGTAGGTCCCTATTGTCATCCTCTCCACGTACAGTCATATCCTTGTTCCTCTCGGTTGTTGACGATGTTGACAATGCAAGAGGGTGGCGCACCGCGCACAGCGAGCGAACCAAGGCCGAGGACGACAGCGAGGCCTCGAACGGAATGAATAGGAGCCGTGGAAGATGCGCAGGTCCAGTCGCAGGCGGAGGGGAGTATGTGGGTTGACTGGTTCGGGTGCGGGTGCGTGTTGGGGCTGACGTCACCGGAGAATAACAGGATGTGTGGGGGAACAGAGGGAGGGACTGGCCAACATTGGAGGGTATGGTAGGGCAGCGGAGGTGCAGCCAGCCATGGGAGGCGGAAGCAGGCGGAGCCGACGGGGTGGTTTGGTTTGCGCGGCTGGAGGAAGAAAACAAGAGATAGAAGATACATGACAGATGTTGGATGTCAATCCAATGGCTGGTAGGCAGAATTGTTTGTTGACTTGCTAGTAAGTCGACACCACATTGGATAGGCTATTTCCTCGTGGGTCCCAAATGTTAGAATCCAAATCTGTCATGGTCATGAAGTCTTTCCTATGAAAATTTATAGCCCATTTGGTGTGCTAGTTTCAAATAAGTTTGTGGTTGCTGGTGGGGGATAATCACTAGGCTTCTGTAATGCACAGTGAGCTCAAGCAACCGGCGAGAGTGATGTTATTTCCCTTGGTTGGGATTTGTTACAATATTTGACTCTAAATTAAATGAATGGCAAGCCATTTTCCTTGTTTCAAAGAAAATATTACAGTCACAGCCGAGTTGAAAAGGGCAACAACATCTAACTCCAGCTTACAAGCTGTACAAAAGCACGAGGGTTAATTATTCATCAGGTTTAGAAAAAACCCAGGTTGAAAAGGGCAACAACATCTAACTCCAGCATTGTTTTCGGCAGTCACGGTCAAATGGATCGGGCAGGTCCATAGAATGAACATCCGGGTCATAAAATTTACTGGATTATGACCACAATATGTTGTAAATAGAAGCTCGGTACGTTCAGAAGCTCTTTTGCCCACCTAAAACAACTTTTTTTCTCTTCGACATACCCATCCGTCAAAACCATGCTGCTGGTAAACTTAACCCTGATGGACAATAGTAACCTCGCATTCAGCAGGAAGAATGTGACAAATCTAGTGTTTGCATGGTTGGCTACATATTGTTCTAGCGTTATTGTCTTTAATCGAATGTCATGAGAAGTGAGAAAATCCCAGTGCTTACAAATCCACCGATTGGTTATAATTTTCTTACCCCGTCGTGTTGCCTAAATAGACATGAAGATTGAAAACAGTTAAGGTCTAAGGAAAGAGTGTGGAAAGAGCAACAGTTGAACGGTTAATTCTAGTACCATATGCGGGCTTCCAATGTGCGTGAAATTATCACCTTTATATACAACTTCTCCAGACATGGGAAGCATTGCAGCAAGCCAATAATCTTGTTCAGATCAAAACTATTCATTTGGATATATAAGATCTTAACAGAATCCAGCACCATTGATAGGCTATCCATGGAGAAACTCTTCATTGAGCATAGAACATAATATTAGTACAAAATGTGTACTCCGAGATGATATATAACTTATGCGCAGAAATTTAAAATGCAGCTTATGGTTACAAGTGTAGATGATAATATAAAGTACCTGAAGAACTGTGGAGCCAAACACCATCTTGAAATGAGCACAGAGATCATGTATTACACCCAAGGTCTCCAGTTTAGGCGCAGAGAGGACGGTTATTTGCGACGGTGAATAACTAGAATCAAGGATCAATATTTGAAGTGAAGGGGCATTGAGGGAGTCCTGGATTAGGGGGTGTTCGGGTAGCCGGACTATACCTTCAGCCAGACTCCTGGACTATGAAGATACAAGATTGAAGACTTCGTCCCGTGTCCGGATGGGACTTTCCTTGGCGTGGAAGGCAAGCTTGGCGATGCAGATATTCAAGATCTCCTACCATTGTAACCGACTCTGTGTAACCCTAACCCTATCCAGTGTCTATATAAACCGGAGGGTTGTAGTCCGTAGGCAATCGACTCCATACACAACAATCATACCATAGGCTAGCTTCTAGGGTTTAGCCTCCTTGATCTCGTGGTAGATCTACTATTGTACTACCCATATCATCAATATTAATCAAGCAGGAGTAGGGTATTACCTCCATCGAGAGGGCCCGAACCTGGGTAAAACAAAGTGTCCCCTGTCTCCTGTTACCATCCGGCCTAGACGCACAGTTCGGGACCCCCTACCCGAGATCCGCCGGTTTTGACACCGACATTGGTGCTTTCATTGAGAGTTCCTCTGTGCCGTCACAATAAGGAAGGATGCCTCTTCCCGTCTTTAAAGACGGTGCCGTTGCTAAGGGAGCCTTGGCTGTTGGCCAGACCCTCCAGCTAGGTGGTTTCCTCATGACCACCTGTTCGGCTGTTGCACCGACGGTGACCTCTCGGGTCATCAAAAGTAACCTACACGTCAGCTCGGAGCTCGTCGAGCAGCTAGATCCAATGGAGCTCTCTTCTGTAGACGAGCTCTTGGATCGCATCGCCGCCCTGGGGGTCGCTACGGATTACGACCAGGTTGGGCTTAAACCCGATCTAAGAGAAATTAACTCTCCCCAAGTCACCCACCACGTTGCCGTGGTAGAGGCGCAGTGCGGCGACCCTTCATCTATTTTAAGGACTAGCTATGTCCGAATTCCCGACTCCTCCAAGCCGGATACCCGCGAAGGGGAGGATGTAACTCAAGACCTGAGCTTAGGATCAGGCAATGGGCTAGATTCGTTGGACAACATCCAAGAATCCGAACTTTAGAGTTTGGAAACTCTTTGGCCTCCGAATCTTGGATTGGGTGAGGTTTCAGATTCAATGACACCCGCCCACCCGAACATAAGCGATCTCTCCCAAATCAGGCAGAGGCCCGAGGAAACAGTACATCATTACTGGGCCAGATTCCTCCTGGTTATGAACAGGATAAAGGATTGCCGCGAGGAAGACGCAATCTCAATTTTCTGCAGTAATTGCACGGACGAGGGAATGCTTAACGCCGTAAGTCGTCGTGATATTACACGCTTCACTGACTTGGCGTCCATAGTACAAAAATATTGTGTGATGGAAAGCACCTGGAAAACCGAAATAAAATTTTGGGATAATCCGGCCTTGAATAGTAATCCCGTCCGAACTAAGAGGGTGCATCATCATAGGACGCCCGGGATAAACACCAAAAAGCCAAAACCCTCTACAGGGCATGGAACCGTACTAGGAAGGTGGCTTGATGGACCCTGTAGAATTCACAGTACAAAGGACGCCACACCAACTCACAGCATTAGAGCATGTTGGATACTCCGGCACGTGGCCAAAATCGGCGAGGACCTCTTAATCCTGGAGGCCGCAGAAAGCCAGCCCGAGGACACCAGTACCGTTCTCACAGTCCTCGAGACTTTCGCATCAAACAATGTGCGAAAAAGAACACTCCGCAGCCCCGCTGAAGTCTATCAAGTTGCAACAATAAATCCATGGAGCGACACTGCTATTACCTTCAACGCAAGTGATGAACCTAAATTCTGAACAACCCGAGCACCAGCCGCATTGGTCCTCAGTCCCATAGTGGACGGCTTTCGCCTCACCAAGGTGCTCATGGATGGAGGCAGCGGACTGAACCTCATTTATGAGGAAACCCTTCAAAAAATGGAAATAGACTGGAGCCGCGTCAAGCGAAGCAGCACAACCTTTAGAGGAATAATCCCCAGTCGGGAAGCGCGCTGCACAGGAAAAATCACACTAGATGTGGTGTTCGGCACGCCGGATAATTACAGGTCCGAAGAAGTCACGTTTCAGGTGGCCCCGTTTAAGAGCGGACATCACGCTTTACTGGGACGGGAAGCATTCACAATCTTCCAAGCAATACCCCATTACGGGTACATGAAGCTTAAGATGCCCGGGCCGAACGGAATTATCACTCTAGCTAGTGATCCAGACGTTGCACTCCGCACCGAAAACAAGACGGCCGCATTAGCCCTTGAGGCACTATCCGAAGCCCTAGCGGCCGAGGAACTAACTGCGCTGCGCTCCACGGTTAACAGGGATGATGTGATATTCGATAAGAGATCCAAATCCACATCCTTCAAGCCAGCTGACGAAATAGTCAAATTCCAGGTCCATCCAACGGACCCCAATAAAACAGCTTCCATCGGGGCACGACTGAGCCCTGATGTAGACGCCGCACTGTGAGAGTTCCTACGAGAGAACTGGGACATTTTCGCCTGGCACCCTTCAGACATGCCAGGGATCCCACGCAAGCTGGCCGAACACAACTTAAATATCCTAAAAGGATTCAAACCTGTCAAACAAGCCCTTCGGCGTTTTTCCGAACCCAAGAGATAGGCTATGGGAGAGGAGCTAGCCAAGCTATTGGAGGCCGGATTCATTAGAGACATAAAACATCCGGACTGGCTAGCAAACTTGGTGATGGTACCAAAGAAGGACAAATCCTGGCGCCTGTGTGTCGATTTTAAAGACCTTAACAAGGCTTGCCCAAAGGATCCCTTCCCCCTCCCCCTGATCGATTAAATTATCGATGCCACCGCAGGACACGACTCGTTGTGTTTCCTTGACGCATACTCCGGTTACCATCAAATCAAGATGGCAGAATCAGACCAAGCTGCAATAGCGTTCATCACACCATACGGCCCATTCTGCTTCAACACAATGCCCTTCAGGCTGAAAAACGCCGGCGCAACATATCAGCGCTTGATCCAGACATGTCTGGCAAATCAGATCGGCAAAACAGTGGAGGCGTATGTGGATCACGGTACCCGCATTATCAAAAGATTGCATACGCGGTATTCATGGCATCCCGGAAGCTACGACACTACTTTCAAGAGTGTTCCATAACAGTAGCCACGAAAGTACCACTCAACGATATTATCAACAACCGTGACGCAACGGGCCGGATTGCAAAATGGGCCATCGAGCTTCTCTCGTTCGATATAACCTATAAGCCACGGCGAGCTATGAAATCGCAAGTTTTGGCCGACTTCGTCGCAGAATGGACGGAGGCCGAGCTCCCTAAAGAGTACGACACATATTCAAACTGGATTACGCATTTCGATGGCTCCAAAATGTTGGCCGGACTGGGGGCTGGCGTCGTCCTGACGTCCCCCACAGGAGACACAGTCCAATATGTGCTCCAGATCATGTACATGGATTCCAACAATGCAGCCGAATATGAGGCCCTCCTACATGGTCTCCGGATAGCAATATCCATGGGTATCTAGTGCCTAGAGGTACGCGGGGATTCAAACCTCGCGATATCCCAAATAAATGGAGACTTCGACGCCAAGGACCCAAAAATGGCAGCTTACCGCAACGCCGTCCTAAAAATGTCAGCTCGGTTCGAAGGGCTGGAGTTTCACCATATAGCCCGAGAAAACAATCAAGCAGCGGACGTCCTGGCACGCATCGGAGCAAAACGCGATGCAGTCCCCCCCAACATCTTTTTGGAAAGATTGTTCAAGCCATCCGTAACATGGGAGGGGGAACCCGTAAATAACAGCCCAGACGCATCCGCACCACTCGACGCCGAACAATCTGACACAATTGGAGGCTCTGCCAATGAAATTACACCTTCAGCCCATGTAATAATGGCGGTCATCGCCCCGTGGACAGAACCATTCCAAGCCTACCTTACTAGGCAGGAACTCCTGGAGGACCAAAACGAGGCCCACTGCATAGTGCGGCGATCTAAAGCCTATAGAGTCCATGAGGGAGAGCTTTACAAGAAAAGCACTACCGGAGTCCTTCAAAGGTGCATCTCCAAAGAGGAAGGGCGGAACCTTCTGGCTGAAATTCATGCCAGACTCGGTGGTCACCACGCCGCTGCTCGGTCCCTTGTTAGCAAGGCTTTCCGTACAGGCTTTTATTGGCCGACGGCCCGGGCAGACGCTCAGGACTTAGTCCAACGATGCGCTGGTTGCCAACTTTTTGCCAACCAAAGCCATATGCCACCCACCGCACTCCAAACTATACCCATCACCTGGACTTTTGCGGTCTGGGGGCTTGACATGGTTGGACCCCTTAAAGGTGGGACCGATAGGAAAAAATACTTACTGGTCATGGTGGACAAATTCACCAAATGGATAGAAGCCAAGCCTGTTAAAACGGCCGAATCCGGACCTGTGATAGACTTCATATCCGGGGTGGTACACCGCTATGGCGTCCCCCACAGCATCATAACCGATAATGGTACAAACTTTACCACCGACGAGGTAAAACTCTAGTGCAAAAACATGGGCATCAAGCTCGATTATGCTTCCGTCTATCACCCACAAACCAATAGCCAGGTCGAACGTGCAAATGGTCTTATAATGAGCGGCATTAAACCCAGACAGGTGCGGTCCCTCAAGGAATCTAACATGCACTGGGTAGAGGAGCTCGACTCCGTGCTATGGGGGCTGTAGACCACGCCAAATCGCACCACCGGATACACACCATTTTTTATGGTGTACGGTGCAGAGGCAGTTCCGCCCTGCGACATAATTCATGACTCACCTAGAGTGCGCAAGTACGAAGAAAGAGAAGCCGAGCTCGATCGGCAGGACAACTTGGACGCCCTGGAGGAAGAGCGCGACGTGGCAAAAGCCCGTTCCGCATTTTATCAACAGCAGGCCCGAAGATATCAAAGAAGAGAAGTACGGGCCAAAAATTACAATGTTGGCGAACTAGTTCTACGCCTGCCGAATAAGAAAAAGGACAAACTCAAGCCCAAGTGGGAAGGTCCATTCATAATCGACCAAGTCCTGACTGGCGGGTGTACCGCCTGCGAGATGCGTCGGATAACCGACTCGAGCCGAACCCGTGGAACGCCACCCGTCTCCGAAGATTCTAAGCCTAGTGCCGGACTCTGTGTTCGTCTCCTTCCTCTGTCCATTTTTTTGCATTTTTCTGTCTTACATTTCTCTCCTTCCCCTCTTTTCTTTTATAGCCCTTAAAGGCTTATCTAGTGACGCGCCACTCGCGCTCATTAAACCTGGGGGCTTCTTTAACAGAAGCTTATTTATACGGGCTTCACGCCCAACACATGCGTCAAACTTCCACATGTACCTTTTTCTTCACCATTATATGCATCGATATGACTTAAGTTTTAGCCAAGCTGGGTTGCCTAGCTCCTGTGCTTACCCCTACGTTCCCGATTGTTCGGCTAGGTGGTAAAGGGAGCACCTCTGCGATTGTTACTGCCGGGTCAGACAGATGTGTACCTCAGACTAGGTGAAGCCGAAAGCTAGCGTTCTTAAGGGAATATTCGGTCGGTGAGATAAAAGATGATCTTTTTTTATATGTGCCCCCAGATGCTTTTTTCTGCATCTTTTTACGCAGTCCAGACATGCACTTTAGGGCATGCCTCCCAGCGAAAGGAACCCCTAACGGAACTATTCTCTCTGGAAGATGTTTCTGACTGACCATGTAATATAACATAACTAGTTGGGCACTTGTCTGATAAAGCACTAATGACCCCTACGCCTGGTCTCCACGCATACCATGGTTCTTATATAACCGCTATGGTATTCGGACACACTCCGGACCGTCAGGTCCCGAGGTCGAAGCGAAAAGGTCGGCAATGACAAACGATCTACAATCCGGCTAGAAGGCATTACACATGTCAATTCAAAATTACATAGCCATTCTGACTGATTGTATTCCTCTTCTATACCATCTAACAGGTTGTCTAATTTACAGTCCTGCTGGGAATACTTCGCGGCCAACTCTACTTGGCCGTATACTAAGCTCACAGGGATCTCCTTCCCGTCAGGCCCCACTGGTCTGACCTCGGCCATATGGTTTGGGTTAGACTTTGCAAAACGGGTCTTCACCATGGCCCAGGCTTCCCTAGCGCCTTGTCGGCAGGCCGATATCTTCCACAACCGGAAGCGCCGCCGAGCTCCCTTCAGCTTCTCCACAAGCTCTCCAAGGCCCTCGGGCATGAAGTGGGCAGGCCATCAGGCTTGGGCAACACCTCGCATCGCCTGCCGAATTCGCTGGTGCAGTTGCATGAGTTCGGGAAGAAGGTCACCCGTAGAACCGGTCATCTCCTCTGTAGGACGACCTGTGAGCATACCTACAGACATTACTCTGTTAGTCGACTTCTTCGCCGAACTCTTTTTTCAAAGTTCGTTCAAGCACTTACTAAAAATGCCGCGTCGAAGCCGCTGATTCTCCTTCGTGGAGTCCGACAGTTGGCCACGAACATCTTTAAGTTCGACGTCCAGCTTGGTGTTGGCATCCTGAAGATCATTCTTTTCTCGCCTCACCCTTGTCAACATACTCTCACCGGCCTTTAGCTGGCGTAAGAGTTGTTGTTTGTCCGGATCGAGTCCGGCGCCATCTGCAATATGATTTGTCAGATTTACACCCACACCGCACAATACTAATCTTTCGAAGTGTATCTTACCTGAGGGGATCTCTTTGGACTCCCCTACTGCGGCTAGTGCGGCCTCTAGTTGGGCCCTACACTTTTCCAGCTCCTGGGACAGTACAGTATTCTTCTCTGTAAGAACCTGCATATTAAAAGATCCTTAAATCAGTTGCTCTAACTATTTCAAGTCTCAGGGGCTACTGGTATATATATATATTTGACCAAAATTTTCTTACCCGTATGACTTTTACATACTGCTACGTGGCTCTGGCTAAACCATTTTGAGTGGCACGGAGGTACGCATCTCCCGAATTAAAGGCATCTAAAGACTCTTGGGAGAAACAAGCGTCGTGTAGAACTGTCCGGTGACGCCTGTGGTTCATGGCACTCTCCACTTCAGAATTTGTGGCAGATAGCCTGTCCTCATCCTCTGTAGGAGGAGCGTCCGGTACGCGCCTTGTGCTCGCCTCCGCTTCCTGGCCAGCCGTTGGAGCCTGGCTGGTGGAGGCGCGATTGGCAACCTCTCTAGATGTAGTCCGGCAAGGTCTCTTCATTCCGAAGATAGCACGAACGTTAATATGCCCTGACAGAATAACACCAGGGAAACAGAGGGTGCGCTATACCTTTGCACCGGCATCTCAGTCCGGACTTCATTCCTTTTTGCCCCACGGGGCCCTGCGGCCCCTCGTTGGCTGGCTGCCGCAGGTTCGGCCTCCTGCCTTGGAAAACTCCCCTGCAAAACACGGTTGTCGTCAGAAACACCGGAATACGCGAGAGTGCAATTTCTCTCGAGGGAATGAGACTCCGGCTTCTGTCACCTGGGAGGCCGGGATTAACCCTGGGTAATCAGCCGTGATGGCTACCAAGGTATTGTCCTTGCTTAGCTGATGGAACACCCCGTCGATAAGCTCCACCGATATGTCTGGATCCTCTTCGGAGTCCAGATCGAGGGACCGTTCTGGGTCCTCAGGCTGTGGAGGGCGGCTGTTTATATCCTTTACCTCCTGTCGCAGTTCCTGCACTGAAGTCGTTAGACTACATATCTAAGCGTGGGAGTATAGAACAAACAGGAAAGCGCGATTATTCACTTACCCAACTTGGAGGATCGTACATAGTAAATCCGGCCTGCGGATTGACGCGGAGGAATTCCTCATTTCTCCCTTATACAAAGAGGATAAGATCTTTACTAAGGCAGCGGCTGAGTCCGGCCCCTTACGACCGTAACGTGTGGCCTCATCCTCCCCGTTGAAATCCCACATGAGGTGGCCTCTATGTTGAAGCGGCTGCACCCCCCGGATAATGCATGCGGCCATGACTCCAATCATGGTTAGTCCGGAATGAGCCAACAGTCTTATCCGGCCCATCACATAAAGAACGTCTCTGTCATTTTCTCTCTGAGAGCTCCGCGGACGCCAGCTCAAGCGTTTCTTCAATGGAGCACTGTCGAACTCAGGGAGACCGACCCGGATAGGGACTGGTAGCGGGACGTCATCTATGTAAAACCATTCCGAAGGCCAGTCCTCGGACGCCTTCTTTGGGGTTCCGGATAGGTATCCGGTCCCGGCGATGCGCCATACTTCGGCTCCGCCCACTTGATATATAGACCCCTTTTCAGAACGGGGCACCAGGCAGAATAACCTCTTCCACAGTGTGAAATGAGCCTCCACGCCTAAAAATAGCTCGCAAAGGGCGACGAAACCTGCGATGTGCAATACGGAGGCGGGCGTGAGATGGTGCAGCTGGAGGCCGTTGAACTCCAGAAGCCCGCGGAGAAACGGGTGAATTGGAAATCCCAGTCCCCTTATTAGATAGGGGACGAGGCACACCCGCTCTCCTTTAGAAGGATTGGGGGTACTCTCCACTTGTTTTCCGCCATTATAGGTGGCGACACCGGCTCGGACCAGGACCATGTATGCCTGAGGGAGGAATCCCTTGGCCTGAAGTGACGCTAACTTGCTATGCGGGATGGTGCAACTCTCCCAGTCCCTGGGTTTGGGACCGGAGGGGCGAGGGGAGGAGCTGCGACGGCTGGTCATGTTGGAATGGACCTTTGCTGGAAGCGCTCTGATGATAACTCGAGGAAAGGAGGAGATGTGGTTTGGACCTAAATCCCCATCCCGTTAAATAGGCGGCTCATTTATACAGCTAGGGGTGTGGATGTAAAAACGCCCCAGCTTTTCGCATTTGTTTGAACACGTGGAAGACGGGCATTATTGGGCATGGAAGCCGAGGAGGACTACATTACAGAAATCGGACATTATTCCTACAGGTACACAAGATTTGGAGAAGAACCCGCCTTGCAATGCCGAAGAAATCTGCGCGCCGGACGCATCGTCATTGAAGCCTGGTTCGGGGGCTACTGAGGGAGTCCTGGATTAGGGGGTGTTCGGGTAGCCAGACTATACCTTCAGCCGGACTCCTGGACTATGAAGATACAAGATTGAAGACTTCGTCCCGTGTCCGGATGGGACTTTCCTTGGCGTGGAAGGCAAGCTTGGCGATGCGGATATTCAAGATCTCCTACCATTGTAACCGACTCTGTGTAACCCTAACCCTATCCGGTGTCTATATAAACCGGAGGGTTGTAGTCCGTAGGCAATCGACTCCATACACAACAATCATACCATAGGCTAGCTTCTAGGGTTTAGCCTCCTTGATCTCATGGTAGATCTACTCTTGTACTACCCATATCATCAATATTAATCAAGCAGGAGTAGGGTATTACCTCCATCGAGAGGGCCCGAACTTGGGTAAAACAAAGTGTCCCCTGTCTCCTGTTACCACCCGGCCTAGACGCACAGTTCAGGACCCCCTACCCGAGATCCGCCGGTTTTGACACCGACAGGCATCTTGGATGATGAGCTGCCTTCCGTCAAAAGAAATTCCAATTCTTACAAGGTTAGGCGACTTTATTTGGAGACAACTGATTCTAACTGTGAAAACAAGCACCAAGCACTACAGGGCAGGGCAACTAGAGTGGATGATGCTATGCAATGAGGCCTCCGATATACGAACCCGCACAAGTGAAACTTTCTTGAGAAATGGGAGTCGAAGGTTTAGTACCAGATTTTCTGGTAGGTAGCACAACACAAAGGTGGCGGTGTGGACAAAGGAGGAAAACCATGAGATGGACATTGGTGCTGAGGGCACAGGTAGATTGTGTTCGGTATGTGGTAGGTGATTTCTAGGGGAATAGTAGAACTCAAGCAGCTATAGTTCTGTGAATTCAGGGATTTCAGCCAAGCGTCCACCATGCAGGGCATGGTATGCTTGCTCAGGTAGCCTGACGGGATGTAGAGGTTTTGAACGGAGCCCTGGTGGGAGGAGATGATGGGTCTGGGGATTTCAAAATCATTGAAGAGAGATAGCTGACGATAGTCGAGATTAAGGGGCATGGTGCGCCATAGAGGGCGCCACCGAATTGAGAGGACTTGGGTGCAGCAGCAATCCTTGGTGGGGAGAAGCAAGATGATCTCCCCAAGGACGGCGTCCGGGAGATCACGCCGAGATTCTACGGCTTCCTGGGATCCAGTGAGGGCGGGGTCGCCGCTTCTCCCCTTGCTGCCGGGTGCGGGATCTACAACAGGCGTCGCTGCTGGCGGGAGCCTAATCTTCTTGGCGCTGGGGTTAGCCGACTCCATTTTCCTCAAGGGCGTCGCGTCGCACTCACGGATTTGAGCAGAGTTCTTAGGCTGTTGGATCCTGGAAGCCATTTTCTCTTATACCAATGTCGAGTTGTATTCCAGCGTCACTGTTGTCAGGCGTGTTGTCCAGGGTGTACTGATTCACAAGAAGTTCAAAGCTACTCCTTGGTTTTTGAGGCATACTGTTCTTGTCAAGCTTACACGGGAAGGTGACGTGGCATGCCTCCACAAACAAGTTTATGAGTGGCAAGGCCACAAGGTTATCTTCATGAAGGTTCACAGGATTGAGCTACTGCCGGTCGTCCTCGATGATGTTCATGGCAAGGTCCATCTTGTGTCCAGCCAAAATTAGATCGAGGCATGAAATAGTTGCCCCAGCTAGTGTTTAATACTAGTTTGGATTGTGTCTACTTATCCGAACCTTGCGTATTATCGAGCCCTCTGGGGCTAGTAGTCTGTTTGAATCCGTCTATGGGAACTGCTACTACTTCTGTGTGCCCATGAATCATGTGAGAACCATCATAATTGTTGCCGAAACAGATGCGTCCTCACTAGTTTTCTCATGAATATGGCATGGTAAGACATAACTTGTCACAGTGTATCATACGAGCAGTGTGTGTTTGATGAAATAGAGTACTCGTTCGAGAAATGTGCACCGACGTATACATAAGTACTTGTAAACACCGTTGGTGCTACCCCACTTGTAAGCAGTTGTGCAAAACACGGCACATTGGCTCAGCTCGCTTCAACACCAGGCTATCGACCAACTAACAATCAATAATCTGCTGTCTGACATATAAGCAACTACGTATCTTGTTACAGTGGTTCATGCAGTTAACTGAGGCCACAATGTAAATTCCAAACATTCACAAGCTAGTCCAGCGTTCATGTGGAACACTCACATTAAACTCGACTTCATAAAAAACTTGAAAATCATAAGTTAAGCAATTTTATACATCTCAATGATTCATAGAACATAACAAACATATACTAGTTCACAAAAAAAGATAAAGTTGTGAGAATGTTTACAAATAAAGCAAAATCAAGCAAGGCTTCTTTGAGCAAAGGGCCTCCCCAGGCAGGCTTAAATTTCCTGGAGTTCACCCTGGTTTTTCCTGGAGTTCACTCTGGAATGCTGAAATGAACCATGTAGTGTAATGACTAGCTAAAAGTCATGTGCATTCCACTAGATTTAAGCACCGCTATTTGCAGAAATAAGCAGACCACAATGCCTCTTGTCCGTGTACCTGTCCCAAAAACCTCCGTGCAGCCATGACAGGTTGTCCTCGGTCAATGGATGAATTGGTAGAATGTTCATTCCGGACTAGGATACAGTTGTTTTCTCTCGTCCCTGCACTGCAATCAGGACGTAAAATGTATGAATCAACTTCTTTTAGATTGCGTTGGTCATTCTACCTAGTTAGAACCAATGTAGGAATACCTGGAACACTGGTGGTTAGAGGACGACAGCTAGGAATAGCCATCTCATTTTGTGTCGTTGTACTAAAACTGAGGTGTGTACTTTTGATTGCACAGATAGAAACGATATGGAGACAGACATCCCTGTTTGTGCAAATACGAAATTTGGTTATTTAAACAGTGACAGATATTTGCAGTGGCGTGTGATTCACAACAACATCTATTGTGTTATAATTGGCACTAGACCGACAATATGAAAGTCCCTTAAGTAAGTAGAATCACATCACATCAACACTGCCACTAAATTAACATGCAGAATAATAGCATTAGTATTACTGTCATGAGAGTAGCACATGGTCAGTAAATGTGCAATCGAATTTGTGCAGTTCCACTAGGATGAAGCAATGTTAGCGGTGTGAGATTTAAGTGTAACTGCAAAAACACAATTCATGGGAAATGAAACAAGACGGAAGCACTTCATAAAATGGTGGTGGCATTGCTTAAATTTATTGACGGCACTAGACCATTACTTATAGTGACATTAGGTAGCATTGCTTAATGCTTCATGTGATTTTACATTAATGGTGGCGATATGGGCGTAGGGACAGCACTGGCATAAAGTGGTGAGGCAGATGTGGTTGCTGAGAGCAGCAAACACTCAGGCAGCATGTCTGCATTTGTCCCATTTTTTATCTCCTCGGCAACATTTTCCTATGTGAGGCATAGGAAATCTAGAGCTGCTCATTCTCATTTGCGTTGTCCCCCAACACCCCTCACTTTCTTTCCTTTTTCAACCAAGAGAGAGGTCCACTTCCCCCACCCTCCAACATCCACCATGCTTTCTTCGCCTTTTCAACCAATAGACCGGTTGGGTAGCCAGTATCTACTACTTTCCCTCGCTTCCTCTTAGAACCAAGTCCTAGATTCATGCTACAGCTTTCCCACTTTCTTCCCTGTTTGAACCAACTCTTAGATTCGACTGTATGAACTAGCTTCACCTCTAATAATAGTAGAAGTCTAGGTGGCTTTGGAACAGTTGATGTAAGTAGAAAAAGATCCACACGCAGCCACGTGGGGAGCTGGGGCAGTAGAGCAAGGCAGGTTTTGAAGGAATATATACCTGAGGGTCGTCGGTATGTGGCAAAGACGGCGTCGGGAGGCCACATCTTGGCCACAATACCATAGGGAGGAAGAAGGGGTCAGAGGCCCTCCCGAGCGGGCACTCTCTCGGAGAGAATGGCACGGCCACCGATCGGGACGCGCGGGCAGCCATTGGTCTCCTCCCTCACCGCCGACGATAGCGTGAATGATGCACCTACACCCCTGCCCCAGTCGAGGTGGTCCGGCCGGATTTGTGACTAGCTGTGAGCATAGAGAGAGTGTGGCCACCTATGTCTTGCTTAGATCTAGAGAGCATGAGAGAGTGAAAGAGAGGAACCCTAGTAAAGCAAGCGCTAAGGCTTCTGCTTATATATATAGTGGAATGATTTTGTTGTACCATCTTCAAAAAAATGCGCTCCTACATGTACCCACGAGTGCGTGTGTGCACCGCTTCTCTTCGTGAGAGTACAATATACTATGCCCAAAGAATGTTCGCCACAAGAGTAATAGTATAAGCGTGTGACGTGTGAGCTAAAATAAAAGTTGTGCGACGTCTTTTGTTTTTTAGAAGTTCTGAGGGTAGGGTGTGAAGAGCACATATGTGTGTGACGTCTACCTGCAGATAGACGGTGGGTGCGAGAGGACTCGGGAGAGTCGTGACTCGTGAGGGTGCGTGTGTGCGTGAGAGAGAGGGGGCACGTATCAATGCAATGGATGTGTCCGTAAATCATTATCCGACGAACGTTCACCACAAGCCATTTCCTGACAAACGCCGTAAGAACCGTTAGATCGGCATCCGACAGTGTCAGTTTTGCCATGTCATTTAACAGAGAAGTCACTCCTCCTACACACAAATCTTCCACGTGTGTGTTAGCAACTGTAGTATGCTCCTCCCTCCGTTCCAAAATGTAGTGCATACAACTTTATTGAAAATTCGAACCTCGCAAACTTTTATCAAGTTTTCGTCTACCAAAATGCACATATGGAATACCTAGTATATATCCTTTCATTCACCTTTGAGAGGTAACTATAAAGATGGGGGAGGAGTCTACAAAGAAAGACCGTCATATCACTTGCAGCAATTTCAACCATCCTTTGGTGTGGAGGAATATCATAGGAACTCTATATGATATGTTTTTTATATGATTTTTTTCCTTTAGAGCCAATTGGTTCATAGGAATAGATTCATATACTCCACATTTCAAAGGAAATAAACATGATATCATGTTTATACCTTTAGAGCCACTTGGTTCATATGAATGGATTCCTATATTCCCATAATTTCAAAGGAAAATAAACATTAGCATATATTCAATAGAAAAGTTCCTATGATGTGAACCAAATGACATCTCTTTTCTAATCACTCCTCATAGGAATTGAGATACATATCATCTCTAGATTCAATAGAAAAGTTCCTATGATGTGAACCAAATGACATCTCTTTTCCAATCCCTACTCATAGGAATTGAGATACATGCCATCTCTTTCCCTACAACTTCATACATCTTCTATTCCTAAATATCTAGTACAACCCAGTAGTAGCTTTTTTCCTAGACAAGCAACTATGGCACAAGAACACGTCATGCATGCATGTCATAAATCACATTGTTTTTTCTACTCTATGCATGCAATTAGCACCACATCATCAATTCGTGCATGTTACTCATAAGTTATATCTTGCATTAAATTTTGCATTGACAATGTATGTGCTGGTCACGTGCACACATATGTAGTTCACATTCACATTTTTGTTAGAAATGTCATTCTTTTAACTGCAATTCATTTTTTCTCTTTGTACTCCCTTCATCAAGGTGTGTAAGTCATCTTCCAAAAACCAAATAATCCCAATACACTTTGCCACAATACATTAACTCCCTCCTTGTTTCTTGTTTCGTGGCATATCAACCAATAAGAGATGTGGGCTGTGCATGCTTTCCCAAAACACAAGCACTTCTCCTTTGTTCTAGAATCTTTTGTATCATAATTGCCCAATTTTTTCTAAATGAATTGCCATCATTTGTTTTTTAGTTTATGCTTTACAATGCACAATCCCATGAATCTTAACCTTCTTATAAAACTAATTGATTTTGAATGAGATTAACTATAAGAACTAAACGAACATCTACATCATGCATGTATGACTCAGAGCTTTACATGTTATAGTGTGTATTTATTCATAATTTGGTTTCCAAATCTCATGCATTCAATGCATGTGTACCTTACTAGTTTTGAGTAGAGTAGCAAATTTCACGCGGCCGCGGGTATATCAAAATGCAGGGCCCATACATCATTGCCTTTCGGTCGAACCTACATCCACAATTTTTTGTATGTATATCTCCACTGGTCCCTGAACCCAAAATGCTGCCTCATTCCCGTAAAACCCAGCGGGCCACACATATTAAGGCGTCGAATCAAACTCAATCCATCTCCCGTTTACTACGACGTGGCCCCGCATGCCATAGTACTCCTACAAACCCTACCGCCGCACGCATCATCGGTTTTCTTCAAGAGGATGATGGAGAAGAGGATTTGTAGTGGAGGCGCTTTAACAAAATGGATTTGTAGTGGAGGCCCCTACCCTAGGGTGCCCTAGGTAGCTGCCGCACGCATCATTGGTTTTCTCTTTTCTTTATACTCTTGCGCCCTATAGTGAAATGATGGTTGCTTCGTCCATCCAGCTTAATGCGGGAAAGATGGGGCTTTGTGATTTGACCCCTCATCGCTCATTTACTACTACCGCGGCACTACGACCGGCGGGAAAGATGGTCCAAGACCAACTGCTGCTCCGAACTGTAATTTGGTGCATCACACGTGGAACAAGACGGTGGATGAGCCACATGTCGGCCAAAGGGGTCCTGTTAAGTGTGTCACCATTTCATGTGCGGACTGACCCTGCTTGAGTTTCTACGCCAACACGACAGGAGCAACCTACCACTTGGTTTTGCACCTGTGTGAATCTCGACTATATTGATCTAAAAAGATACATATTGTACTACCCTCTCCATCTCGGTTTATAGGGCGCGCACGTAGTTCTCAGTCATCCATTTGAGTAACTAAATATGAGTTACTATGTCACAAAAAGTATATCATTCGATTCTTAAGCGGATGTAGTTTCTAAACATATACTGTTCATCACATATATAGCCAGTTAAATTCTCAACCTAGAACGAAGTGCATGCCCTGTAAACCGATATGGAGGAAGTAGTAAAAATGAGGTGATTTTACCGAGCGATGGGCGGGGGAGCATGGCCTGTCATGTGGTCCCATGTGTCATGATGTACCAAGCCGATGCGCGTGTCCCTCTTGAGGCAGAACAATGGAAGAAGCAATACTATGTGGTTTTCTTGAAGGAGATGATGGCGAAGCGAAGTGTGAAATAATGGTTGCTTCGTCCGTCTGGGAAGGTGCAACATTGTGATTTGACGTCTCATTGCTCATTACTACTACTAGGGCGGTACGACTGGGGTGCGTCCCCTGCTGTTCTGCACTACTATTTGGTGCATGACACGTCGACCCGGTTGCTATATGTCCCACATGTCGGCGAGAGGATGTACATAATTCATGAAGCGAGCGTCGACGAAGGAGTACAAGACATGACTTGGTTTTTGCTGCTTCGCACGATCCATCGATACAAACCCGGACTAAAAAAGGCGAGGGTGGGTCTTTTCCCGCGCGGCAGGCAGGGGAGTTTGGCATAGTCTGTTCAACGCAACGAGGTAGGAAGGGAAACAAGCAAATAAAGGTTGAGCGACTTAGTTTTGGGAAAATCTGATTTTACTGAGTACGTACCCACTATGGAGGTAGTATACTACTTACTATTCCCTCCTTTCCGGTTTATAGGGCTCGTCTAAAAAATCGGTTTTCTATTTTATAAGTCTCAATTCTACTAGTAGTAGTAGTACCATCACATGTTGGATTTCGAGGTGCGTTAAATCACCCGATGCAAGCATTGTCAAGAGAGAACTCACCAATGCATGTAGAAGTTCATGGGAATTTAGTGGTCATGCATGAATTCATTCTAATTAATGCCTTGGTAAACATAAATTCTTGAGAAAAACGAGCGTACATTACTTGTGCAAACTACACAATTAATTCCACCACTCACTGTCAACCATGGTTGGACAGACTTTGAAATTGAGACATAAACTGGAAAGGACGGAGTAGTAACATAGCCTAGGGTAGCTTGCTGCACCATGGACTCCAAGGAAATTGTTGTAGTAGTACTACTCCTATATACTACTATACTATTCCTACTACTACTCCTACTAAAAGACATATATTCCAAACAATATGATAATCTCTCTAACCAAGGTAGGGACGAGGAGTAAATAGAGGGAGTAGTAAAATTTTCTCCTCGTCCTGCGAGCCACCGCACGCGTGGGCAAGGGAGCGGGCGTAAGGTGTAGTACTACTACCTCCGTCCTGGTTTATAGGTCACCTTTGTAGTTCGTGCCAAATTTCGTCCTGCGAGCCACCGCGCCCGTGGGCGGGGGATACGACGTAGTAAGCAAGCTTCTCCTCGTTCTGCGAGTTGACGGGACACATCAAAAGTAATGCGTACAGAGCATCTCGGGTGTAGAGAACCTTGCCTCTAAGGTTGGCCCCACATGGTTTGCCTCTTTCTTAACATAACACGTCAAGTCGCAATTTGTTTGTTCACCCGTGGTAGACGATCCTCCATCAAGTGGACAACCAGTACACGTGTCAAATTACCACATGGGCTGCCTTTTCGTACAGAAATGAGCTCCACCGTGTACTCGCGCGGATGTGGTTGGGAAAGAGACGGGAGTACGTGCGCCATGCGTGCACCTCTTCTCTTCCTGCACGTCCCCCACCTACGTTGGTGTGTGTGAGAAAGATACAGACCTAGACATAATGCGCCGTCCGTCCACATGCCTCCGCCCAGTCCGACCACCAGTCACCACCACACCCCACTCCTCCTCACCTTATCTCTCATCTTTCTCGAGATATCATTTTTTCGATGAAATTCTCGAGATACCATTTTTCCGGGTAAATTCTCGAGATATCATTAGTTTTTACTCATGGGATTACTCCTGCATGGGTCAATCAGAACAGGTGTTTTGTAAAAAAATGCATCTTGATGTTCCATGCAATGCACGGGCATCTTGCTAGTCCGTGAAAACAACAAATGTAAAAATTTCACGGCGATCGAGGGATTTGAATCTGCTGGGAGGGGCTGTTTGGATTTTGCTCGGGGTAGCCAAAATATTGTTGACCCTTTTGTCCACCGGTGCCTTTGCCACTGATGAACGAGGAATGGCTCGGGTACTCATGCATCCTCCAGCGCGCACATTGGAGACGAGCTCGCACGAGCTATGCTTTTTTTGTCCCATTACGCATTCCAACTGTAGTCGCACACATTCTGACAGCAACTCAACCAACCGGATGAAATTCATGCAAACACGGCTATATTTCTCATAAACAATGACGGAATTCATATAAAATACCGGATTTTCACACAAACATGACGAATTTCATTACATTCAAATCAACTAAGCGGTGCTAGTTCTAGACAGCACATGTATATAATACCTGGCCTAAATGGTTGCCTGCCGATCCATTTGTGTTCCTCATGTCCGGTAGCACGATCATCAGACTGCCGGGAGCCTCGGAGGTATATGCTTTAGCGCAAAGGACGGCTCGCTTCCCCGCTACCCAACTGATATTGTTGGCTAATGCCCAAGATGATGGTGAAAGGGGGCTTCTCCACTTCCATGGAGCCCGTGCGGGGTCGACAAAGGTCCTTGCAACAAAATGATCCGGCAAGACACCTGTTGTGTACGCCGGCGTGGCCTCCGCAGTGGCCTTCATGGGATCCAAGCGGCGGCGGCCTCCCGTGTTCTACTTCTCCTCGATGATGGCGGCGGACGCGGAGGCGCTGGCCACCGACTCGTCGCTCTCTGCGCATGCGGCTTCTATCTCTGCTTGCATGGCACGGCCGCCGGCATGGGAGTCTCGGCCACTGAAATGGGATACGCGGTCGCAGACACGGGAGGCGCGGTATGAGGTGGCGACGATGCCATTGCGCCGCTCCTCGTCGAGTTGGCCTGGAGCGGTGAGTTGTTGAACCGCGCGCCGGCTTGGGGCGGCAACTGGCTCGTCGGCCGAGGGAAGGGAGGTGGATCAGCGAGCTGCATAGCTCGTATCCGGCGGGCTCGGCGGGCCACCCAGCCGGCTTGGATGCGGGATAACTACTCTTCGTAAGCCATTGTAAGAGTGGACAAAATGGTGAAGGAGGAGATAGGTGAGCGGCGAAGGTGTGCGATTCTTGGCTGGCGTTTGGCCTCGTCTAAATAGGAGGATGGGAGGAGCTCGGCTGGTGTTGCGTTTAATGCCGGACTGGTCATGAACAGACGTGTGTCCAGGGTGGGTTTCTCGGCTTCCACACGGGTTTCATGGAGGCATTTGAATGCCGCAAGGAGGCGTGTTCAGCCAGGCGTGCATTGAGTGGGGCCCTCGACTCTAACGTACGACACCACGCCGTTCTTCCACTGGCGTGTGGGCTCTTTGGGTACATGGCCTACATGTTAGTGACCCAACGCAGGCGGCGCACGACAGAGGAACTTTTTGTGGGCCAGGGCGGTCAGAAAGGGGCATTTCATAAACTGATGATTGTTCATTGAGTGTGACATCATCTATTTCATCTAGATAAGCCTACTATATAATGTAAGAGAATTTTAAAATTTTCATATATACGTTGATAGCCCATTCGATACGTTGTGATTCATAAAGACTGCTGCAAACATCAATTTTCTGCTCATCACAGATAAGATTGGTTAAACCTTGCAAAAAAGATAAGATTAATTAATACCCGTGACAATCCATGTCCTTAACAAAGGGTGTGTGCACGTATAGGTTGAGCGTGTGTCTTGCGTCGTGTAGGGTGTGCATGCAGGTGTGCGAGTGTTGCGTGCATGCATGTGTACGTTTTACTGTTGCATGCATGTGTGCATACGTGCGTGTGTTCGTGAGTGCATGTGTACGTGTCAGTGCACTACAAAAAAAATACACTTCCATGATGATACGTGTTTGTCACAGTAGGTCGCTTTTTTTGTCATGCATGTACATCCATGACAAATTTATGACAGAATCAAGATAGTCATAGATGTGCTGTCGTAGAAGTGTTCCATGACATTACAAAAATTATCATCATGGAAGTATCCACTTCCATGACGATAAATCACGCGTCACAGAAGTGCTTTCATCAAGGGTGACCGACATGTGGCATCCACCGTAACGGAACGCCGTTAAGCTATCGGGTCGGGTTTTGGATCCGATAACCCGTTAACAGCCCCGACCAATGGGGATTTTCCACGTGTAAAATCATCATTGGCTAGAGGAAACACATGTCGGCTCATCGCCGGGACAGATGTCATCCACTCACTAGACAGAAGGCGCCTATGATACGTCAACACGTGGCACGGCCCAACAAGTTTAAATGGGCCGGCCCAACTAAAGGCCCACAAGATTTTGCGGACCATAATGGGCCGGCCCAGCTAAAGGCCCATGAGATTTTGCGGACCATAATGGGCTGGCCCAGCTAAAGACCCACATGATTTCACGGGCCATAATGGGCCGGCCCAGGTACAGGCCCACAAGATTTTTGTGTGCCATAATAGGCCAGCCCAGGTAAAGGCCCACAAAATTCTTGCGGGTCATAATGGGTCGGCCCAGCTAAAGGCCCATGAGATTTTGCCGACATTAATGGGTCGGCCCAGCTGTAGGCCCACAAGATTTTGAGGATCCTAGTAGGCCGGCCCGTTAACTGGCTGCCATGTTTTAGGCCAAATGCCGGCCCATATTTGATACGGTCTATTAATGGCCTGCCACGCTCCGGGCCTAATAGTGGCCCATATGAGATCCGGCCCGTTAAAAGCCTACCACGTTCTGGGCCAAATTACGGCCCAGATCAGGTCCGGCCCTTTAAGAGGTTTTGGGCCTAATTATGGCCCATATCAGATTCGGCCCGTCAACTGGGCACTATGCTTTTGGGCCCACTTGCTAAAGGCCCACTTAGTAATTCGGCCTGATATTAGTTTTGGCCTGTTAAGGGCCTGTTTAACATTTTGGCCCTATATTAATTTCAGCCTGTTAAAAGCCCGTCATATAGTTGGGCCTAACTATGGCCCGGTTTGCATCCGGCCTGCTCGCAGCCGATATCTGATTGGGCCAAACAAGGACCGAGACAATTTTTCGGCCTGTTAAAAACCCGTGATTTGATTCACACAATCAGGGAACGGGGTTCATTTCGGGCTGCTGCCGGCCCGTGAGCTGATCGACATGTTTCAGGCCCAACCTACATCGTGATTGCATGACGGCCCGATTATGTACCGTAATTTTACGGTTTGGCCGGTTTACTGCGAATACAGGATATATATACAGTAAAATAACTGCAGCATCATGAATAAGAAAAAACCTATACTATACAATAAAGAAATTATGGCATATTACGTCCACTAGGCATCAAAGTTTGCCACTGTGATAATAAAGAACAAGCAGACAGCAGATTACATACACTGGGCATCAAAGATTGCCACCAGTGCAAATAAGCACGCTGACAAAATAATATACAAAACCGACAGCACTTCAATAGAGTTCAAGAAAGGTTAGCCCTGCTGGGGAGCTGCAGCGCAAGCAGCTGAGCAAGATGATGAGACTGCGCTTGTTCAACACTTATATCTTCCTCACTCTGAAAGATAAACAAGCTGACAGATGACATGTTTTGCACATAAAAGTATCAGTGCTGACAATTCATCACATTTCTTACTGACGAATAAAATGACACATTTTAAATTTGCATTAACACAATATGGTATTGTTCAGGTCAAGACATGGCAGGAAATGACATTATGAAGGAGTTGGCAGCTTCACGACACCACTGGATTACAAATCAAGAACTCATAAGTATCAATGGTTAGTGTGCTGTCAATTTATACCATTTCAGATTGGCAAATAAAGAGACGGTTTAAATAATAGTAGAATGATATGACATTTTTCATAGTTAAGACATTGCAGAATATGACATTGTGCTGTATTGGGTAGGTTCACCACACCACTCGATTACAGATGAAGAACAGAAGCATACATGCAGTGCAAAAGAAGATCACTTGCTCTGTATAGTTTAATTTACATGGTATGAAGAAGGAACTTGTTTGTACAACTGAAAACTTAAATTGAGAAAGGATGAACTTTTGTTTATGAACTACATATAATAAACTTTAAACAAGCAATTTGATCCAAACACCAAAAATAAACAGTTGTTGCAGTGATGCCTAACCAAATATATACAACAAAGTTTGAAGGCTTGAGATGGAAAAACTTACATTATTGGTGAAGCCAGGCTCTATAAAGGCCTTGTCCATGCCGATGGGGGGCCAATTCAAGAAGTTTACCACAAAATCTTCTTCAAAAGCATTGCCTTTATTCTACATTTTGTTAAGAGTAAATATAGATGTGATAATATACGAAAAAATGGAGAATATTTAAGATAAGATGAAGAGTGATGCTACATAACCAAGTACCTATAAATGTAAGTGCAGCGATACAGGCAAAAGGTATGGCCAAGAGCAATGCACAGCTAAACTTCTTCAGTACCAACCTTATGGTAAGAGTAAATATAGATCTGATGTGTAGAAAATGGAGGGCAAAGGAAAATAAGCTACAGAGTGATGGTACATGAACAACTACCTGTCATTATA
The DNA here is from genome assembly GCF_003073215.2 of Triticum urartu. Taxonomy (NCBI): domain Eukaryota; kingdom Viridiplantae; phylum Streptophyta; class Magnoliopsida; order Poales; family Poaceae; genus Triticum; species Triticum urartu. The sequence continues at coordinate 85,436,035 of NC_053025.1, read as the reverse complement.
AGTACACTGATAAAGGACATCATGTACTTACAAGAACAATGCAGAGCTAAAAAAACGTTGGCATTGGATATATTCTACACTAATGTAACCATTCATACAGATCAGATAATTTGGAGCGAACAATTGATAAGCAAGCTATCATGCATACTGCTGTCACATAATGAACCAGGTATGTATGCAAGTACAGTGATATAGGACAACAGGTACTAACAAGAGCAAAGCAGCGGGCAACATATTTGAGATATCCTGTCATTCTTGTCAAACCGGAATTCTTCTTCGAGCAGATTTCCTGCAAAAAAGATCCGTAAGGCACATGCAGAAAAGTAGAAGTTCAAATTGTCATGTGATTTCATAGACAGTACCTCATCCTAGGAACGAGACCAGTGCATAACAAGGTTTTTCCATTCAATGTCTTCTAAATTTAGCACAGGAGACTTCACCAGGAATTCGTTTATAGACTTGCCATCAAAGTGTGATTTCCTCAGGTAACACCGATACTGCTGCAATGCTTCCTTGAAAAGCACAAGCAAGCTTTGCTTGTCATGACTATCCAGATTGACCCTCGCCTAGTTACAACAATGTAATGTAAATCATTCATGTGTTCAATCAGCAGAAAACAGGAAAATAATAACCATGAATAATAGCACTTACACGTAAGTTGGACAGGAAGATGTGAAAATGGTGTTTTCTTCACAATAATCTTCCCATGATGGGAATATATGCACGTTGTCCCTAACAACACTGAAAGCATTGTCTTTTAAACTAGGAATAAATGGAATGGGGTCCAATCTGCAGGAACTGGCCATCTCTGCAGTTGGGATAGGTCTTCGGCCAGTGGACTTGCTGTACTTTTTGCAGAAGTGGGATTTTTCTATGGTACAACTAGTGCTATGGCAAATGAAATCGGTATACCTTTTGCTGGAGTGCAGGTCCTGTGTGGTGGGGCTAGTGGTGTGGCTAGTGAAGTATGGGTACAGTCTACTGGAGTCAGTCCTACGTTTTGTGTCACTGGTTGTACAACCAATATAAGTGGGGTGTTGTCTGATTTCTCCGGCACCACCATGTTTTTCAAGGACTTTGCTGGTGCTCCTTCAGGTTCGGCAATCACCCTCTTCCTTTTTGATGTCTGATGCACAAGAACAACATTTGAGTGGAAAAACATGGTATGATGACAGATGGAATATGTATTGATAATGGATGGGCATGGCATCTTGACATATATGATGAGTAAACTAAGCAGATGGCGGTGCAACAAAGTAGAAGAAATGCAAGACAACATATGCAAGATACCCGCAATCAATAAAACATTGCCAAATTAGAACAGGCACCTTGATGGGTGAACAGGACATGCCATCTGCCTTTGACTCCTCGAGGTTAGAATAGTCATTAGGATGATATTTTGAACAAGAATCAATAGGTGGGGAGCGTATGAGTTTCATTGCATCCAGAATGGCACTCAATGCCTTGGTGCCAATTTTGTAAGTCATTGCACTGTTTAGTTTTAAGAGTGGACTGCTGCTAGTGCGATACAAAGTAGCTACACAGATCATAGTGTAGATATAACGGGAAAACCTTAAGCATCAGAGTAAAATCAGCAAAGTGGAACTTGTTGGAATATATGTGCTAGTATTGCCGGTATGGCTAGAAAGGCTTCGGATACCAGCTCTCTTCAAGCGAAGGTGCGGTACTGTTAATATCAATGTAACTCTCAAAGGCAACACAGCTCCCCGCATTTCCTTGCTATTCTTATAGGATTCAAGTGGGCAGGCCACTACAAATCCTATTCCTATGTTTACAAGATCCTACGAATCAAAGAGGCTCAAAGTGTCCATCACAACCGGCCGTATAGACCTCTACACTGCAAATGTCCCTGCTCATCTTCAGTACAAGGAACATAATGTACTACTATCATACTCCCTCCGTTCCAAAATATAAGTCTTGGTAGAGATTTCCACTATGGATCACATACAGATGTATACAGGTACATTTTAGAGTGTAGATTCACTCATTTTGCTCCATATGTAGTCCATGGTGGAATCTATACAAAGACTTGTATTTAGGAACGGAGAGAGTACATATTAAAGAAGAACGGAAGAGGAACATGGTAAAGAAGAGCAAGCAGATTTTGGACAATAAAATGTTGGTTGCACAGTGCCCACACATGATGAACCAGAGCGCATTAAGAATGCAACTCCTAGCTATCTCTCGACCATTTCAGGCGGTTGGATGAACATCCTACGTCTCCTAACCCTTCTTCTTCCTCGTCTCTGATTCTTCCCATACAGAACACCGCACGGGCCGCCGGCCGGACCACCGGCCCCCACCGCCTGTGTTCCTCCACCACCCCCACCCCCACACGCGTCGAGTTTTCTTCGTTCGGCGAGGCCCACAACCACCCGAGCCCCTTCGATCGCACCGGCGAACTCCGGTGAGCTATGAAAAATCGACTGACCCAATTTTGAAATTTAGTCTACTGTGATTTAACTAGTGTGGAATATAAAAGGGGAAAACCATAAGCATTGCGAGTATGGTGTTGAGCGTGCCATGGCAGATCTGAAGGTGCAAACCGGACAAAGGCAACTTCGCAACCAAGACAAGAAATCAGAGTAAAGCAGTGGCGATCTATTTTCTTGCTGTGATAAATAAGTTGAGCAGATACGAAAGAGTACTGCCTTTGGTGCGGTGCCGTGTAGGCATCTGCTGAGAATTTGACGGTGCTGCGGTAGCGATGGCTGTCGGCGGCGTGGAAGCAGATCTAGGAGGGTAGACGATTGCAGCGGGGCGCGGTGGATGAGACGGTTGTAGGAGCGGCGCCGGCAAGGTGGGCGACGGCAGGGATGAAGCGAGAGGACGGGATGCAAGGATCCCGGTCCGAAGCCGTGGATGAGAGAGGTCGATCTCTTGTAATGGACGGCGGCATCGGGGTATCAGCTCCGGCATGATGGAGGAGGACGGCGGTGGATGGGGTGGCGGACGGCGGCGGACGGAGGAGGGTGGGGTGGAGAGGGTGTTTTGGCGCCCACGGAGTACGAATGGGGAAAAGGGAGGTAGAGAGGAAGGGGGGAACCATGTATTCAGGGCGCTCTTGTCTCAAATGCGAGGAAATTTACAAACTTAGCCCCGGTTTCAAATTTGTACTACATCACAGCAACACTAGTCGGTCGGGGATAGGACGGTAATCTCGCATACATCGAATATTTGCCGACGAGAGTTTGTTTTTGGCGCTCACCGTGTATGAATATGAATCGGGGAGCGAGTCGATTTCGGCCGAGGACACACTGTGTTTTGGCGCCCATCGTGTATGAATCCGGGTGAGAGGCAGTTACATCACGTTTGGGTGAAATTACAAACCTACCCCTATCGAAACCTATAGAAATCCAGCATATAAGCTTTGCGTGGCAGGGATAGGCAGCAGTTATTTCCATCTCGCAGATTTTGGTTCCGGGCGGTTACTGCGACTTTCCCGGCTTTGTTCAAATTTTGCAGAGTGCATGTTTACCGTGCCAACTCAATTTGAATCCCGTTTATATTCTATTTTTTCGGGCGGGATCCATTTCCAATTGGAATTACATTCTATATACATCATTTTTTGTATACTTTCAAAAGCACAACACCATTTATACATAAATATGGTTTACAAATGGCAGGATCTCAGATTCATAAGGTTGTATCCATCAATTCGGATTTTCAAATATTTGAAACCACTTTATGTTGAAATCCAATGTATGCATTCCTCGCTAACTGTCTCCAATTAATGTGTGTTTCATGCGGGTTTTTTTTACTTCTCAAACATGTATAATGTGTTTCACACACGCAACATATAGTGTAATCCCATTTAGACATTAATTGCATATAAACCATGCATTTTTTGTAATTGAAGAATCTATGGATCACCAATATTGATAAACTATATAACATTACATGTGTGCCCAAATTCAAATGAATATGCATGTTTGATACACCAATTTGCGTTATGATATTATCGATGTCGTGATCTCCAGTTTAAATATTTGAATCCCCTTTAATCAAGATATTCGTCTCATATAGCTATCACTCATGCTTATATAGGACTATCTCTCTGGACCTATACGCGTTCATCGTCTCTCAGGTATCTCTCGTGCTACTTGTATGTCGACAATGATCTTTTATCTTCGTAACACACTGACGGTACTCTCTCCCTCGACCTTCATCACTCTATCTCTCTCTAAGTATATCTCGCTCCCTGCTATGTGTCTCTAACTATGATTCTCCATGTGGAATCTCTTTCTCTCACACAAACACAAAACTTTGTCTCCCGGGGTCTCATTTCTCTCTACTATTCCCATGTGTGCCACTCGCACACCCCTCATACAGAGATGTCTTTCACTCCTTAGATATGAGAACCTACGACTCTTCCTCATCAATATCTATTTCTCACACACAAACACAAACTCTGTCTCCCAGGGTCTCATATTTCTCCATTGTTCTCTTGTATGTCGCTCACACACACCCTCTCTACCTAGAGATATCTTGCGTTCCCTCGTATGTCTCTCTAGCTATCACTCTCGTTGTGAAATATCTTTCTCTCTCGCAGACACAAAACTCCATCTCTCTAGATCTCATTTCTCTCTGATATCTGTTTGTATGTGACTCACACGCACCCTCTCTCTATCTCTCTCACACCCACACACATAACCCAGCCTTCTGATCCACTTGACTCCTATCTCTAACGCACACTAGCTAGCATCTTTATCTTTCTATTTATCTATTTCTCCATCAACCTTCTTTCTCGCCCTCACTCTTGATTCCTATCACGCACACTACATATGTTTCTCTCTACATGCAGTCAAGTGCCCTCTCACACACATATATAACTTCACCCTTTGAACCACCCGATGGTCATCTCCAACACCCAAACTAGCGGATGTCCCTCTAGCTAGCATCTCCATCTCTGTATCTATCTGTAGTTTCTCCGTCAACATTTCTTTCTCGCATGGAGTCTTTCTTCCTATCGCCCACACTATATATGTCTCTCCATACATATGCATTTATAGGTTGGTCTCTTTTGCACAATCGTTGCGCCTCACTCCCTCTTCTCGCCATAGATGCATGCTCCAGCCCACGCCACTATCTCTTAAAGACAAAAACACATGCTCAATTGTTGGGACTTCTTCCATGCATTTTCACATGCACGCATATTGTCATACCGATCTGTCTCTCCCATGTCGTTGATCTTATGACTTATGTCTTCTTTCTTTTATCTCGATCATGCGCGCGCACACACACATCCCACATATACATGTATACCTCTCACACATGCACGTTCAAGGTCTCTATGTCTCCATACGTAGTTAATTACCCTCAATCCTAACGCCACATCGAATCGTTCTCCTCTTTTGTGCACATAACTTCCGCCTAGGTGGGTAAAACACACACTCACACTTAACAATCTCCTTCTAGCTACCCCCCCCTCGCCTCTCACTCTTCCCCTATATCCCCGAAACCAATAAGACCATCCCTTAGTTTAATTCCTGCCTACATGCACCATCGATATATAGTAGTATTCCTCGGTGTCTCTCGAACAAACACGTTCTCTCGAACTTGACTCCTCTCATGCATATAGGTCCTAATGCGTTTTTCGAGGCTAACTTTGACCAAACGTTAGAGCAATAATATATGACATGCAACTTACACAAAGCATACCTTCAATTTTGTATGTCAAAGGAGCTTCCAATAATATAATTTGCATAGTATACATCTCATGTGCTATTAATCTTGTCAATAGTCAAAGGCTGTCTTGAAAAACACATTAGGCCCTATATAGATGGAAGGAGGGAGTAGGTCCCATGCAAAAAATGAGAATAAAATTCAAACATATGGGCATCGTGGCTCGGTCGATAACATTGAGAAACTTGGTTTTAAAATCATGAAACTTGGCATGGTGTCATGTCATGGTAGTACCATGCCATGGTAAAAAAATTGGCTGAATTGGAACAAATTTTGGTATAAGCTTCTTGCGAATCGGAGCTTCTCTCAAGAAGGCTCGTGGTTCTGGGAGGGAACGTGTCACCTTTGTGTGCATAATTCAAATTTGAAATACAAGCACATGTTCCAGTGCACCAAAGTTGGTTGAAAAATCACATGTGTGTCCTCGGGTAAATTTCTAGGTTCCATGCAAGAAATGGGAATGAAATTCAAAATTCTGGGCGTCGTGGCTGGGTTGGAAACATTGAGAAACTTAGTTTTTTAATTCCTGTAAATCCAAAACACGCATGAAAATAATGAAACTTGGATTGGTGCCATGACATGGCACCAACATGTTGTGGTAAATTTGCAGTCCAATTTGCGAAGGCGCACACATTAACAATCAACAAAGTCATTTTGAAAGAAGTGTTGTCACGTTACAATCGGAAACACAAGTATTATTGAAACCGTGGGCGTTCTACTTACTAGTACCATTTACGTGCCGCCACGCGTCCCCTTTTTTATTAGCTAGGAGGCGACGTGCAGGGTAGCTATTTGAGTACGAGAGGCGTGCAAACAGACCCCTCCACGTGCTTATCGAGAGGAGAGCCCTTTGACCTCCATCTGCCGTCCACCTCTCTCCCAAGGTCTCCATTAATGGCGCCCGAGCCTCTGTTTAATGGCGTGGGCACTACTAGGAAAAGGCCTACTAGTGTCGCACCAGTTTTGCTTACTAATGACGCACTACTGGTGCGCCACTAGTACCACGCCACTAGTATTTTTTACTATGCGCACCACGGCTGCGCCATTAGTATGCCTAGAGGTGCGCCATTACTATCTAACTTAGTAGTGGCGCACCACATAGAAGTGCGCCATTAGTAATAATTTTTTTATAATTGTTTTTCAAGAAATTTAATTTCCAAAAAAATAGTTTTTTTTTATTATTTTCTTAATCTCGGGTCACTATGGCTTAATCTCGGGTCAATATGTTTAATCTTAGGTCACTTCACAGGCACTTGTTGATATATCTAGCATATCAATCCTATTAAACCTTGTTGATGTTTAGGACTTTGTTCATGTTCATGAGTGTGATGAAATTTTGAAAAAATATTTCAAACTTCCGTTCATATTACGTATCATATTTTGAAAAAAAATCCCGAATAAAATCGAAACTAATTTTTTTCTGTTACTAGTGGCGCACCTAGCATATGGTGCGCCACTAGTAAGTTTGAAGTTTTTTGAATTTTTTTGCCTCCAGATCTTAAAAGCCGCTAACTTTTTTCTGTTAGGTTTTTGAGGATTTTGAAAATGTTTAACAGGGTTCCCCCAGTTAAACTCGGATGCAACTTTTCGAGTAGATAATTTTTCATATAGAAAACTTTTTAATCCGAGTTCGTATGCAAAAGTTATGCCCATTTTACAAATTCTAGAGAGATTTTGCAAATAAAGTCAAAATTCATATTTGTAAATTTTCCCAACAACTAGACCACATATCACATGGGAAACTTATTTTCTTTTAATTTTTTGACATCTTCATCATTTTTTTTATTTTTTTTAACTGAAAAGGCGGTCCACCAAGGGGGGGGGGGTGCATGCGAGGGAATTTTTGGGCCAAGTTAGTAATGGCGCACCGTGGGAGTGGTGCGCCATTACTAGTTGAACTAGTAATGGCGCACCACTCCCACGGTGCGCCATTACTAGTTTTCAAAAAATATATAAAAAATTTGAAAAAAAATTACTGATGGCGCACCGTGGATGTGGTGCGCCATTACTAGTTTAACTAGTAATGGCGCACCACTCCCACGGTGCGCCATTACTAGTTTTGAGAGAAAAATAAAAAAAATTGAAATTTTTTTACTAATGGCGCACCGTGGATGTGGTGCGCCATTACTAGTTTAACTAGTAATGGCGGACCACTCCCACGGTGCGCCATTACTAGTTTTAAAAAAAAATCTTGTTACTAATGGCGCACCGTGGATGTGGTGCGCCATTAGTATTTGGACACTAATGGAGCACCAACACATGGTGCGCCATTAGTATATAGCAGTGGCGCACCACATGTCTGGTACGCCATTAGTGTCAATTTCATCTATAGCCCTTTTCCTAGTTGTGATAATGCAGTGCATGTAAATTTTTTAGAAGTCAAACTTTGGAAACATTGATCAGGTTTATGCAAATGTTATTTATATCTACAATACCAAAGATACATCATACAAAACAACATCTCATGGTGAATCTAATGGTATATGTTTACCGTACTAGATGTAATTCTTTTTCTCCACGTACATGGTCAAACTTTGTGATGTTTGACTTTTCAATAAATCTATATGCTATGGACCGAGGAGAGTGCCTCAGTCGAGACAGATCAAGTGCGTGTGAAGGAGAATGAGTAAGTGTGCAAAAAGAGTATGTGTGTGAAAGAGAAAGTGACAACAAACGATAAACTAGAGAGAGAGTGTGTTTTTTCGTTTCTTATGCGAACATATCACGCATGCATCTCCGAGATGGAAAAGAGAGGCGAGGAGATACACGAAGATAGCTAGTGTGTGATTGTTTGCAACAGGGAGAGAGACACCCCTGTAGCACATGTCTAATATAGGTCTGGCCAACAAGGAACAAAGGTCGAGAGGGACACATGGATGGCATGGACGCATGGGGAGGGAGAGAGGGTGTGTTTGTCAAAGAGAGACCCCGTCGAGATCGTGAGGGGACTATATGGGTGGGAGATTGAGGGAGTGCGTGGACGATAGAAAGATGCCCCGAGAGAAATTGAGATAGACCATGAACATGTTTGTGATGGAGACTAAGATTAGCTAGTCATATACATATAGGGGGACTGCGTGTGCCTACAATGGAGTGAGAGACCATCATACTTGGCTAGCTGGGCATGAGATTGTGTGTGTGCGTGTGTGAGATGGAGAGAGACCGAGGGGGAGAGATAGAGTTTTAGATGGGCCTATCGAGTGCGAGTGAGATATGCATGTGTATGTGTGACCCAGGTGGATGGAGAGTTTGAGAGAGGGGGGAAGAGCTCTGAGACGACATAGTGGTGCGCGAGAGAGTTACGAGCAAAGAGCCAAGGAATTTGTGTGCGTACAATGAGTGCACCCAAGATATATAGCTTGGACTAGCTAGAGTATCATACATAGTGTGCGAGAGAGACCTATAGATGGTGTATATATGCATGCGAACTAGAATGACCCCCCCCACCCACACACACACACACAGAGAGAGAGAGAAAGGGAGAGGGACTAACAAGGTTTTTGTGTTGAATGTGTGCGACAGAATTGAAGATTGTCGGAGAGAGAGAGAGAGATACAGAGAGAGAGAACAGGAGTCCGGGAGAGGGGGAGGTCGCGTTTTATGCATCAAAGACTAATATAAACCATGTTTCGATATAAACTTGCATTCAGGTATTTAAATTGGAGAACATGTTGTCTGCAATCCACACATGAATGGATATATGCGTATATCAAACAAGTTCATTAATTTGACTTTCAACATGTTCATGGAGTACTATAATACTGTACAACATGCTACACGATTGAGGTGTTCAATTTTGGATTTAGTTCACTATTTTGACCTACTGAACGAGCTATTTCATTGAATCGAGATATTTCATTTTGGGTTTGATTCGTGTTTTTGAGTGGGTCAACTATTTGTCATATAGTAAATCGCTAGCAACGAGCATGTAAAAACACATTACTCCCGAGCATCATCTCTCCATCTAAAAAAGAAGTGGCAAGCTAATATTTCAAAATTTGATCCGAATCGACTTGGTAAGGTAGACGTTGATACGTCTCCAACATATCTATAATTTTTGATTGCTCCATGCTATGTTATCTACTGTTTTGGGCAATATTGGGCTTTATTATCCACTTTTATATTATTTTTGGGACTAACCTATTAACCGGAGGCCCAACCCAGAATTGTTGTTTTTTTGCCTATTTTAGTCTTTTGAAGAAAAAGGAATATCAAACGGAGTTGAAACGGAACGAAATCAACTGGAGAAGTTATTTTTGGAAGGAAAGCTACCGGATGGACTTGGACCCCATGTCAGGATCCAAGGGAGGTGCTCACGAGGGTGGGGGGCGCGCCACCCTAGGGCGCGCCCCCTGCCTCGTGGGGCCCCGGAAGCTCCACCGACGTACTTCCTGCACCCATATATACTCATGTACCCTAAAACTTCCAGAACACACAATAGATCGGGAGTTCCGCCGCCAGAAGCCTCTGTAGCCACCAAAAGCCAATCTAGACCCGTTCCGGCACCCTGCCAGAGGGGGCAATCCCTCTCCGGTGGCATCTTCATCATCCCGGCGCTCTCCATAACGAGGAGGGAGTAGTTCTCCCTCGGGGCTGAGGGTATGTGCCAGTAGCTATGTGTTTGATCTCTCTCTCTCTCTCTCTTGTTCTTGATTTGGCACGATCTTGATGTATCACGAGCTTTGCTATTATAGTTGGATCTTATGTTTCTCCTCCCCCTCTACTCTCTTGTAATGGTTTGAGTTTCCCCTTTGAAGTTATCTTATTGGATTGAGTCTTTAAAGATTTGAGAACACTTGATGTATGTCTTGCCGTGCGTATCTGTGGTGACAATGGGATATCAAGTGATTCCTTGATGTATGTTTTGGTGACCAACTTGTGGGTTCTGCCCATGAACCTATGCATAGGGGTTGGCACACGTTTTCGTCGTGATTGTCCGGTAGAAACTTTGGGGCACTCTTTGAGGTTCTATGTGTTGGTTGAATAGATGAATCTGAGATTGTGTGATGCATATCGTATAATCATACCCACGGATACTTGAGGTGACATTGGAGTATCTAGGTGACATTAGGGTTTTGGTTGATTTGTGTCTTAAGGTGTTATTCTAGTACGAACTCTAGGGCTATTTGTGACACCTATAGGAATAGCCTAACGGATTGATTGGAAAAATTAACTTTGAGGTGGTTTCGTACCCTACCATAATCTCTTCGTTTGTTCTCCGCTATTATTGACTTTGGAGCGACTCTTTGTTGCATGTTGAGGGATGGTTATGTGATCCAATTATGTTAGTATTGTTGAGGGAACTTGCACTAGCGAAAGTATGAACCCTAGGCCTTGTTTCAACGCATTGCAATACCATTTATGCTCATTTTTATCATTAGTTACCTTGCTGTTTTTATAATTTCAGATTACAAATACCTTTATCTACCATCCATATACCACGTGTATCACCATCTCTTCGCCGAACTAGTGCACCTATACAATTTACCATTGTATTGGGTGTGTTGGGGACACAAGAGACTCTTTGTTATTTGGTTGCAGGGTTGCTTGAGAGAGACAATCTTCATCCTATGCCTCCTACGGATTGATAAACCTTAGGTCATCCACTTGAGGGAAATTTGCTACTGTCCTACAAACCTCTGCACTTGGAGGACCAACAACGTCTACAAGAAGAAGGTTGTGTAGTATACATCAAGCTCTTTTCTGGCGCTGTTGCGGGGGAGGTGAGTGCTTGAAGGTATATCTTTGGATCTTGCAATCTAGTCTTTTAGTTTCTTGTTTTATCACTAGTTTAGTTTATAAAATAAAATTACAAACAAAATGGAATTAAGTTTACCTCATACGCTTCATCTTTTTAATATCTTTCATGAGTATGATGGAAAGGAAAATTGTGCCAAAGTATTAGAAGAAGAATGCATTAAAATGTTTGGCACTAAATATTTGAATGATGAGCATGATTGCTAATGATATGCAAAGCCACAAGCTTGGGGAAGCTATGTTTGATGAAGATGATATTTTTTGTCCCCCAAGTTTTGATGAGCAAATTTATTATGATGAAAGCATGCCTCCTATCTATGATGTTTATTGTGATGACACGTATGCTTTAAGGAATAATGATAACCATGAAACTTGTCATCTTGATCTTAATTTTCAATCACATGATAGTTATTTTGTTGAGTTTTCTCCCACTACTATTCATGAGAAGAAATTTGCTTGTGTGCAGAGTAGTAAATTTTCTATGCTTGTACATCATGAAAAGAATTCTTTAGGTGCTGGTTATATTGTTGAATTCATTCATGATGCCACTGAAAATTATTATGAGGGAGGAATATATGCTTGTAGGAATTGCAATAATATCAAGTTTCCTCTCTATGTGCTTAAAATTTTGAAGTTATGCTTGTTTTACCTTCCTATGCAAGTTGATTCTTGTTCCCACAAGTTGTTTGATCACAAAATCCCTATGCATAGGAAGTGGGTTAAACTTAAGTGTGCAAGTCATATTCTTCATTATGCTCTCTTTATGTTTCAATTCTTATCTTCTATATGAGCATCATTGAAATCATCATGCCTAGCTAGGGGCGTTAAACGATAGCGCTTGTTGGGAGGCAGCCCAATTTTATTTTTGTTCCTAGATTTTTGCTCCCGTTTAGTAATAAATAATTCATCTAGCCTCTGTTTACATGTGGTTTATGCTTTTAATTAGTGTTTGTGCCAAGTAGAACCTTTGGGAAGACTTGGGTGAAGTCTTTATGATCATGCTGTAAAAAACAGAAACTTTAGCGCTCACGAGAATTGCTGCCGTTTTTAATTGGAGAGTGATATTTAGTTAATTCTTTTTGAAGATGATTAATAGACAAATTACTCAGGTCCAGAAATTTATTTTAGAATTTTTGGGGTTCCAGAAGTTTGCGTTAGATACAGATTACTACAGACTGTTCTGTTTTTGACAGATTCTGTTTTTCGTGTGTTGTTTGCTTATTTTGATGAATCTATGGCTAGTAAGAGAGTTTATAAACCATAGATAAGTTTGAATACAGTAGTTTTAACACCAATATAAATAAATAATGAGTTCACGAGTTTTCTGTTAAGTTTTGTGTTGTGAAGTTTTCAAGTTTTGGATAAAGATTCGATGGACTATGGAATAAGGAGTGGCAAGAGCCTAAGATTGGGGATCTCCAAGGAACCCCAAGGTAATATTCAAGGATAACCACGCGTCTAAGCTTGGGGATGCCCCGGATGGCATCCCCTCTTTCATCTTCGTTCATCGGTAACTTTACTTGGAGCTATATTTTTATTCACCACATGATATGGGTTTTGCTTGGAGCGTCAATTTATTTTGTTAGTATTTGCATGCTTTTATTTATAACAATTTTTTGCATCTTTTATTTCAATAAAAGTGGCATTGATAGCCTTTACTATGCCTATGTTACAAGTATACATGTTGCTGTTTGAAAACAGAAAGTTTACCGCTGTTTCAATAATTCCCTAGGAAATTCAGAATGTGATAAAATATTGAAACCTTTTGCATATTAAGCTCTGATAAATTTACTACAGTGAGAATTTTATTTCATAATTTTTGGAGCTAGGGAAGTATGGATGTTGCAGAATTCTTTACAGACTATCCTGTTTAGGCAGATTGCTGTTATGTTTGCATATGTTTGCTTCTTTAATGATTCTATTTGAGGATAGGACCATTAAATATGCAGAGGTATTTAGTATGCAATGTTGAATAATAACTTTAGTGATTTGCTACAGTAGAGTATGATAAGGTTTTTGCAATGGTTTATACTAACTTATCTCACGAGTCCTTGTTGAGTTTTGTGTGGATGAAGCTTTTGAGATTTAGCGAGACCGTGATATGAGAGGAATTAAGGAGACACAAAAGCTAAAGCTTGGGGATGCCCAAGGCATCCCAAGATAATATTTCAATAAGTCTCAAGCATCTAAGCTTGGGTATGTGTAACGCCCTCGATGCGGCTATATTTCCCACGTGTCGAAGCACGACTTAGAGGCATAACCGCATTGAAAGCAATGTCGCAAGTGAGGTAATCTTCACAACAACCCATATAATACAATAAGGGAAAAGGATACATAGTTGGCTTACACTCGCCACGTCACACATATAGCATAAACAAGTCATTACATTCATCCAAATACACTCAAGGTCCGACTACGGAACCAAAATGAAGATAAACCCCAAAAGCAACATAGTCCCCGATCGCCCCAACTGGGCACCACTACTGATCATCTCGGAAAGACACGTACTATCGTCCTGAGTCCTCATCGAACTCCCACTTGAGCTCAGTTGAATCACCTGGAGCGGTATCATCGGTCCCTGCATCTGGTTTTGGAAGTAATCTGTGAGTCATGGGGACTCAGCAATCTCACACCCTCGCGATCAAGAGTATTTAAGCTTATAGGAAGGGTAAAAGTATGAGGTGGAGCTGTAGCAAGCGACTAGCATATTTCGTGGCTCACATACACAGATGAGAGCGAGAAGAGAAGGCAAAGGCACGGTCGAACAACTATGATCAAGAAGTGATCCTAACACAACCTATAATCAAACATTACTCGAGGCCGTGTTCTCTTCCCGGACTCCGCCGAAAAGAGACAATCACGGCCACACACTCTGTTGATTCGTTTTAATTAAGTTAAGCTTCAGGTTATCTACAACTGGACATTAACAAATTCCCATCTGCCCATAACCGCGGGCACGACTTTCGAAAGTTCAAAACCCTGCAGGGGTGTCCCAACTTAGCCCATCACAAGCTCTCACGGTCAACGAAGGATATTCGTTCTCCCAAGACAATCTGATCAGCCTCGGCATCCCGGTTACAAGACATCTCGACAATGGTAAAACAAGTCTAGCAACACCACCCGAATGTGCCGACAAATCCCGATAGGAGCTGCACATATCTCTTTCTCAGGGCAGACCGAATAAGCAATCCGTACAACTAAAACTAGCCCTCGAGTTTCCGCGAGGTGGCGCTGCAAGGGGCTCTAGTTTGGACCAACACTCAGAGGAGCCCTGGCCCAGGGGGTTTAATAAAGATGACCCTTGGGCTCCAGAAACCCAAGGGAAAAAGAGTCTAGGTGGCAAATGGTAAAACCATTGTTGGGCATTGCTAGAGGAGTTTTATTCAAGGCAAACTTTCAAGGGGTTCCCATTATAACCCAACCGTGTAAGGAACGCAAAATCAAGGAACATAACACCGGTATGATGAAACTAGGGCGGCAAGAGTGGAACAATACACTAGGCATAAGGCCGAGCCTTCCACCCTAGTATATAGGTGCATTAAGATAAACAAGATATAATAATGATATCCCAACAATAAACAATGTTCCAACAAGGAACAAACTTCAATCTTCACCTGCAACTAGCAACGCTATAAGAGGGGCTGAGCAAAGCGGTAACATAGCCAAACAACGGTTTGCTAGGACATGGTGGGTTAGAGGTTTGACATGGCAATATGGGAGGCATGATAAGCAAGTGGTAGGTATAGTAGCATAGGCATAGAAATAGAGCGAGCATCTAGCAAGCAAAGATAGAAGTGATTTCGAGGGTATGGTCATCTTGCCTGCAAAGTTCTCTGAGTTGACTTGATCCTTGTAAGCGTACTCAACGGTCTCCTCGATCACGTACTCGTCTCCCGTCTCTACCCAAAGCAAGACAAGAAGCAAAAGGGAACACAATCAACCACGTGCAAAGCTCAAACAACATGATGCAAACATGGTATGATATGCGGGATGCGATATGCGATGCGTATGCATGATTTGGAAAAGAATGATTGAACCTGGCCTCAACTTGGAAAACCAAGAGTGCCATTGTAAAGGTGAGTTGATTTCGGTTGAAATCGATATAAAGATCGCCGGAATCGGATGCACGGTTTGGAAATGGCAAGCAAAACAAATATGGCACCGGTCTGCGATTTACAGCACGGGACCATCTAAATGCATCAAGAACAGCAGGCTACAACACTCCAACATGACAACAAAATCACATGGAAGGGATCCACTCAAGATGCTTGACAAAAGATGAACACTGAGCTACGGCTAATTCACTCATTAACAGGTTCAAACAAGCATGGCAAAATGGCAAAAGATAACAGGTTTCAGACTTAGAGAAATTAACAACTCAGGAATTTAACATCAAGAAGCAATATTTAGAGCACGATAACTATATGCTACAAAAACATATCAAGGCAAGGCAAGGCATGGCATGAAGCTACTCAAATCATACAACAAAAGTCCCTTACTGACGATAAGCCAAAAGGGATCAGAAAATACAATTGCAACCACGTGAACATAGCAATAATCGTTAACAGATTCAGACTTGGTGAAAAACTGGAACATGGCAAAACAGATAACAAGTAGGCATGTTTACGAGCTCGATGCACTCACTACGAGGCATTGCATGATAATCTAAGCATACACCCAACAAGTAGGCATGTCATGGAAGCTAGACATGGTAAGAACAACATCATAGCATGCACGGATCAACTACAACAAGTTCGGCAACATTGCTAAACATGTTAACAATCTGCCAGGAACATTTTATAGCAAAAGTAGAGCTCGATTGACTCAAGCTAGGGTGCTCCATAATTGCAAACAAAGACATGGATGGATAGAGCACCACAATATCTACAAAACATCCTTAATGATCATGCTCAAAAGAGGGAGGATCACTAGGTATCAACATGAACATATGGCATAAAAAATAAGGACAGGGCAAAGACTTAGAATATTTCAAAGTCCCTGAAATCAGCAACATTAAGTAAGCTACTTTGCATGCTTTTGCTAGTCACCACAGAGATCACAAAAACACATGGCATACACCCCTGTAAAGATGGCATGGCATACTTCAAAACACATGTAGAGCTCAAGATCATAGCATGCATGCATTAATCATGGCAAAATGACAAAAGTGCATTTGCTGATACGGATCTAAAACTAACATCACATAGCCCTCTTCCAACAGCATTTCGGGCATCAAGATGAGCTCAAATGAAAATGATGCAATATGATGAAATGAAGTACTCCTTGAGACGAACATTTTGATATGCTACACACACGAATCGGAGCCACGGTGATGAAGTTATGATGCGTCAAAGTATGCAAAAAATTAGGGTTTCTGGGAGAAGTCAACCAAAAACAGATCTAGATCTGGCGGGTATTGTAGCAGTTCGTCTCCTGAGGATGGCCGGCCGGAATCGAGATCGCCGGAGCTGTGGACGTCGCCGGACTTGGGGATCCGGGGAGGAGGAGGCTGGCCAGCCGGCGAGGTGGCCGCGGTAGAGGACAGCGAGGGCGGTGGCGTGATGGCCGGCCGCGGGCACGAGGGGCGTGGGGCGTCGAGGTCACCAGCGACGAGGCACCCCGCGGTGGCCGGCGAGGTCGAAGAAGTGCGATGGCGGCCGGAGCGCTAGCGACGAAGGCGCTGCGGCGCGCGGCAGGAGGAGAAGGGCGGCGGGCGCGGCGCGATGGAGATGGGCCGGGAGGGCCGGCTGCGTGCTCCCCGGGCCTCGGCGGCGACGGGCGGCGGTACAGGCCACGTGGCGGCATCCTATTAGTGGCGGCGGTGTGTCCGGCGGCCGGCGGACGTGTCCGGCCGCGCAGAGAGGGAAATTAGGGTTTCGGGAAGAGGAGATCCGGGAATGAAATGGAGGGGTCTTTATATAGGCGTAGAGGGAGCAAGGAAGCTCCAAATGAGGTTCGGTTTTCGGCGACGCGATCATGATCAAACGATCTAGATGATGGAGGAGGTTTAGGTGGGTTTTGGGCCACTTTGGAGGGGTGTTGGGATGCAACACACACGAGGCCTTTCCCGTTGGAGTATCAATCGAAGTCCAAATGGTACGAAACTTGACAGTCGGTCTACCGGTAGTAAACCAAGGCCGCATGACAAGTCTCGGTCCAATCCGAAAACGTTTAATACCCGCACAAGAAAAGAGGTAGAAAAGGGACATCGGAGGACGTAGGAGTGCCGGAATGCAAAACGAACAACGGGGAAAATGCTCGGATGCAAGAGACGAACACGTATGCAAATGCAATGCACATGATGACATGATATGATATGCACGACAAAGACAAAAAAACACGAAGGCAAAAACCCGAGAACGAGGAAATACCATAACTTAGTGCCGGAAATGGCAAGAGTTGGAATACAAATAAGGTAGGTTACATCCGGGGTGTTACAGTATGCCCCGGTTGGCATCCCACCTTTCTTCTCCAACCACTATCGGTTAGTTTCAGTTGATCCTAAGTTTTTGCTTCTTCACATGATGTTCGCCATTCTTAGAATGTCATTTTCTTTTGCTTTGCTTGTTGTTTGAATAAAATACCAAATCTGAAATTCTTAAATGTTAGAGAGTCTTCACATAGTTGCATAATTATTTGACTACTCATTGATCTTCACTTATATCCTTCGGAGTAGTTTGTCATTTGCTCTAGTGCTTCACTTATATCTTTTTAGAGCATGGTGGTAGTTTTATTTTATAGAAATAGATGAACTCTCATGCTTCACTTAGATTATTTTGAGAGTATTAAATAGCATGGTAATTTTCTTAAAATCCTAATATGCTAGGTATACAAGATTAATAATAAAATTCTCTTATGAGTGTGTTGAATACTAAGAAAAGTTTGATGCTTGATAATTGTTTTAAGATATGGAGGTAATAATATCAAAGTCGTGCTAGTTGAGTAGTTGTGAAATTGATAAATGCTTGTGTTGAAGTTTGCAAGTCCCGTAGCATGCATGTATGGTAAACGTTATGTAACAAATTTGAAACATGAGGTGTTATTTGATTGTTCTCCTTATGAATGGCGGTCGGGGACGAGCGATGGTCTTTTCCTACCAATCTATCCCCCTAGGAGCATGCGCGTAGTGCCGAGGTTTTTGATGACTTGTAGATTTTTGCAATAAGTATGTGAGTCCTTTATGACTAATGTTGAGTCCATGGATTATACGCACTATTACCCTTCCATCCTTGCTAGCCTCTTCGGTACCGTGCATTGCCCTTTCTCACATTGAGAGTTACCGCAAACTTCGCCGGTGCATCCAAACCCTGTGATATGATACGCTCTGTTACACATAAACCTCCTTATATCTTCCTGAAAACAGCCACCATACCTACCTATTATGGCATTTCCATAGCCATTCCGAGATATATTGCCATGCAACCTTCCACTGTTCCGTTTATTATGACATGCATCATTATTGTCATATTGCTTTGCATGATCATGTAGTTGACATCGTATTTGTGGCAAAGCCACCGTTCATATTTTTTCATACATGTCACTCTTGATTCATCGCAATCCCGGTACACCGCCGGAGGCATTCATATAGAGTCATACTTTGTTCTAGTATCGAGTTGTAATCATTGAGTTGTAAATCAATAGAAGTGTGATGATCATCATTTTCTAGAGCATTGTCCCAAGCGAGGAAATAAAAAAAGAGAAAGGCCATAAAAAAGGAGAAAGGCCCAAATAAAAAAAATAAAAAAATGAGAGAAAAAGAGAGAAGGGACAATATTACTATCCTTTGCCACACTTGTGCTTCAAAGTAGCACCATGATCTTCATGATAGAGAGTCACTTGTTTTGTCACTTTCATATACTAGTGGGAATTTGTCATTATAGAACTTGGCTTGTATATTCCAACAATGGGCCTCCTCAAGTGCCCTAGGTCTTCATGAGCAAGCAAGTTGGATGCACACCCACTAGTTTCTTTTGTTGAGCTTTCATACATTTATAGCTCTAGTGCATCCGTTGCATGGCAATCCCTACTCCTTGCATTAACATCAATCAGTGGGCATCTCCATAGCCCATTGATTAGCCTAGTTGATGTGAGACTTTCTCCGTTTTTGTCTTCTCCACATAACCCCCTCATTATTCTATTCCACCCATAGTGTTATATACATGGCTCGCGCTCATGTATTGCGTGAAAGTTTATAGGTTTCAGATTACTAAAGTATGAAACAATTGCTTGGCTTGTCATTGGGGTTGTGCATGATGAGAGAATTCTTGTGTGACGGAAATGAAACATGACTAAACTATATGATTTTGTAGGGATGAACTTTCTTTGGCCATGTTATTTTGAGAAGACATAATTGCTTAGTTAGTATGCTTGAAGTATTATTATTTTTATGTCAATATGAACTTTTGTCTTGAATCTTTCGGATCTGAATATTCATGCCACAATTAAGAAGAATTACAATGAAATTATGCCAACTAGCATTCCACATCAAAAATTATCTTTTTTATCATTTACCTACTCGAGGACGAGCAGGAATTAAGCTTGGGGATGCTTGATACGTCTCCAACGTATCTATAATTTTTGATTGCTCCATGCTATGTTATCTACTATTTTGGGCAATATTGGGCTTTATTATCCACTTTTATATTATTTTTGGGACTAACCTATTAACCAGAGGCCCAACCCAGAATTGATGTTTTTGCCTATTTCAGTGTTTCGAAGAAAAGGAATATCAAACGGAGTCGAAACGGAACGAAATCAACTAGAGAAGTTATTTTTGGAAGGAAAGCAACCAGATGGACTTGGACCCCATGTCAGGAGCCAAGGGAGGTGCTCACGAGGGTGGGGGGCGCCCCCCCCCTAGGGCGCGCCCCCCTCCCTCGTGGGGCCCCCGAAGCTCCACCGACGTACTTCCTGCACCCATATATACTCACGTACCCTAAAACTTCCAGAACACACAATAGATCGGGAGTTTCGCCGCCAGAAGCCTCCGTAGCCACCGAAAGCCACTCTAGACCCATTCCGGCAACCTGTCGGAGGGGGCAATCCCTCTCCGGTGGCCATCTTCATCATCCCGGCGCTCTCCATGATGAGGACGGAGTAGTTCTCCCTCAGGGCTGAGGGTATGTACCAGTAGCTATGTGTTTGATCTCTCTCTCTCGTGTTCTTGATTTGGCATGATCTTGATGTATCGCGAGCTTTGCTATTACAGTTGGATCTTATGTTTCTCCTTCCCCTCTACTCTCTTGTAATGGATTGAGTTTCCCCTTTGAAGTTATCTTATTGGATTGAGTCTTTAAAGATTTGAGAACACTTGATGTATGTCTTGTCGTGCGTATGTATGGTGATAATGGGATATCACGTGATTCACTTGATGTATATTTTGGTGACCAACTTGCGGGTTCCGTCCATGAACCTATGCATAGGGGTTGGCACACGTTTTCATCGTGATTCTCTGGTAGAAACTTTGGGGCACTCTTTGAGGTTCTATGTGTTGGTTGAATAGATGAATCTAAGATTGTGTGATGCATATCGTATAATCATACCCACGGATACTTGAGGTGACATTGGAGTATCTAGGTGACATTAGGGTTTTGGTTGATTTGTGTCTTAAGGTGTTATTCTTGTACGAACTCTAGGGCTATTTGTGACACCTATAGGAATAGCCCAACGGATTGATTGGAAAGAATAACTTTGAGGTGGTTTCGTACCCTACCATAATCTCTTTGTTTGTTCTCCGCTATTAGTGACTTTGGAGTCACTTGTTGTTGCATGTTGAGGGATAGTTATGTGATCCAATTATGTTAGTATTGTTGAGGGAACTTGCACTAGCGAAAGTATGAACCCCGGGCCTTGTTTCAACGCATTGCAATACCGTTTACGCTCACTTTTATCATTAGTTACCTTGCTGTTTTTATAATTTCAGATTACAAATACCTTTATCTACCATCCATATACCACTTGTATCACCATCTCTTCGCTGAACTAGTGCACCTATACAATTTACCATTGTATGGGGTGTGTTGGGGACACAAGAGACTCTTTGTTATTTGGTTGCAGGGTTGCTTGAGAGAGACCATCTTCATCCTACGCCTCCTACGGATTGATAAACCTTAGGTCATCTACTTGAGGGAAATTTGCTACTGTCCTACAAACCTCTGCACTTGGAGGCCCAACAACGTCTACAAGAAGAAGGTTGTGTAGTAGACATCAGACGTGGATGCTTGTTCTCCCAAAATTTGAACGAACCGTTAAACATCCTCTCTGCTCGATGGAATTCGCCCGAGCAAATAAATGGGAGACGCGAAATTACCGTCCTATGTGGGACACGCATCAATTGGCCCGTTGTACATCGAGGGTAGGTTCGTAACTTCATCCAAGCACGCCTTCTCCTCAGCCGAAATGACATGTGCTGAATAATTCATAAACCATGGTCAGCAAAACACGCTCTCCTCGCCCGAAATAGCTCGCGCCTACTATTTCAAAACACGCTCTCCTCGCCCGAAATCGCTCTCGCCCACTATAGTTCAAAAAACACCCTCCTCGCCCGAAATCGCTCCCGCCCACTATTTGGGGAGAAGCAAAGTTACTCTACTATCCCCAACCCTCAGTACACAGACCCAAGCTGAGAAGCCTATAGGCAAGGGTAGAACTGTAACTCCCCCTCACATTTCAGACAAATGAGTCCGTAAGACATGGTTCCACTCCCCTCCCATTCCCCCCCCCCCCCCCCCCCCCCCCCCCCCCCCCCCTTTCAAACAAAAGAATCCCTAAAACATGGTTCCCCCCCCCCCCCCTTCCCCCCCCCCCCGCCCGCCCCCATTCATACCTCGTGGGCGCCAAATCACCTTCTCACCGGGAAGCTCCCTTCTCCCGAGCCGCGACACCTCAGCCCCACCTCCATGGCACCCCCCACCGCACCAATTTCACAGCCACCCTCCCTAATGCCGGAGACGCTGTCCATTTGTTGTCGTGCACTGGGCCATGTGCCTCTTACTCCGTGCTGCTGGTGCTGCCTCGACGACGGCCGCGTGAACCATACCAACGCCGATTCACCCCCGCCGTTGTTCACGGCACTGGAGCAGTTCCAACTTCAGATCCATCCAGAGTCCTGGCACTGCTTCCGCGTAGCCGTCGACCGTCGCAACATCGCTCTTTCCCTGCCGCCGGTCCCCACCGCAACCGCGCCGGCCTCACTGACTCGGCAGCTGGACCTGCCTACTTCACCATGCCGCCAGATAGGTCGCACCCTCATTTCAAATCACTTTATTTAGGCGTCAATTGTCTGAATTTTTATTCCGGGCCAATCGATTCCCAATGGTAAGCAGCACCCCTCGAGGCGGCGGAGCTCCTTGGCTGCCGGTTGGGTGCCGGGCCGCAAGGGTGCGGGGCCGCAAGTTCGCTGCGGAAGCTGCGCTTAGATGGCTATCTTTTAGAGTTGCGTGGGTTGAAGGTACTGCCGCCGCCGGATCTGGATGAAGGGGAGTCTTTGTCGATTGGTCCGGGGGCGGCGCAACCACGGCAGTGCGGTGTCGCGGGGAGCGGGGTTCTGGTTGGGGCCACGGACGACGGAGGCAGGCTGCTCTGCCGTTGGTCGCTGGCTCTTCGGGAAAGATTTCGAACAGTGTTAGCCGGGAGGCACAAGACGGCCAGCCATCCGGCGTAGATTGGACAGTACCAAAAAAAATAAAATTGTGTGACCCCAATTTAGTCTTCAGTCAACAGACATGTGACCACTCTTGTACCTTGCTGTTGATCTCTTAGTGTATTTCTTCAGATCAAAGAGATATGTCATTCTTAACATTATGTGTTATCTGCATCTTCAGACACACCGTCTTCCGACTCACCGCAGCTGCTCCAACAAGGGAAGCATACACCAGAAGGGAGCTATAATCCCCACTCAACAGTTCCCTGCATCGAATGCGCGTGCCCGACATGGACATTCACAACAACTGCAGGGCCATCGACAAGTCAGCACATGATGCTCACTCCTATAGATGGCAGCCAGATAGGTTGTACCCTCATCTGACTTGTGTGCAACATTTATGGCTTTGTTATTCATCTAAGCATGGAAAATAGATCATCACATTTCACTGTATATTCATGCTGATCTCTTACGGGTCTTGTTCAGGAGTTAATGATGTTCCATAGTTTAGCTAAGATACTTGTTCTTTAGGTAACGTTGTTCCATAGTTATCATCCATCAACCAATGCTATCCCACAGGCTGGTGATTATAGTATTATACCACTTCTAGTATTACATATGTTGTTCTTTAATACTTTTGTGTGCCATCTAGTTAATCTCGAGTACAAACGATACATATTCTATAGCTTTCATCTGTGTTCTCCCTTTAGTTTATGAGACCTGTTGCTGCTAGTTAACCCCAGTCCTACTATTTATGTCGTCTCCTATAGACACTCATTACATAAATCTAACTACTAGTTGTCTTCCATGCATGTTAGATATAATTGCACACAATGATATATCCACAAGAACCTCACGGAGCAATGTAAAGGCCAATAAACTTGATGTCAATGATACCCAATATGATGGAACATGTAAAGGCAGTTCTTCAGAAGACTTGCAGAAAGATGATGAATCCTCTTCACCCCACAAGGTCCTTGCGCTAACTTGGCCTGTGATATGGGTACACCCTACATATAATGTCCTGGAGTGTATCTAGTCTGTTGCAATGCCATGTGCTTAGCATGCTGATCATGCATGTAAATATGTCATGCCTTCCTGTTTTTCAGTACCTATTCCATTCATGATAACATGTTTTCAAATTCAAGTACTGTCATTCTACTCTATCGCAATGCCATCTACTTAATTTGGACATCATGCTTCTGAATATCTTATGCATTGTTATTCATCAGTATGTACTTCATCTGTCTACCATACCATGTTTTTTTACACTAAAGTGATGTTCTAGTGCTCTGTTGCAATCCCATCTTATTTTCCCAATCATACACATGTATGTTGCCTTAGTTATTTCTGTACGTATTCCGCTAGCATACAATTTTACATTCAACTAGTGTTTTTTTGTTGTTTTGTCCTGTCGTATCCCTAGCTCTTACACCGTACTCCCTCCGTCCGGATTACATGTTGCCGAAATGGATAAAAAAGGATGTATCTAGAACTAAAATACGCCTAGACCCATCCATTTTTTCCAGATGGAGGGAATACATGTCAATATTTCATGCCTTTCTATTCTTCAGTACCTATTCCCTCTCTCTGTTGTCGCATGTTTTATAATTAAAGCACCATTCTTCTATACAAGGCATGCAAGGGGAAGACGACTATGTTAGAATCTGAAGGGTTACAAACAAGGCCTTTGCAAAAGATCCAAATGCCAGGAGATAATAAACCAACTCCAGTTTTTATAGACACTGCTCCAGCACAGAGAAACCCAACTCCTACTGATAATAAGCAGATTCCAGTGGCCAAAGAACTAGTCCGCTCCAGTCCAGAAAAAATATGTCAACTCAATTCTAAGAAGCGTGTGCGTATCCTTGCATCATGAAATTTTATAGCACGCTGATCATATTTTCGACATGTTTCTTACCCATCTCTCTTTTAGAAAATAAGCTTAATAGATAGAAGAATTTCTGCAATGGTATCGTTTATGAGAAAAGATTCTTGCATGAATTCTCTGTGCTCCAATGTATATGTAAGTACATGTTGTATATCACTATATTTTTACATCAGCATGTAGTTTGTTAATCGGCATGAATCCAACCTTTATCTGATCTAAATTTAGTTGTAGCAAAATGTATGATTAAAGGCCACAATGTTGATTTTTGCAAGCAAAACAGCCTGGTAGTTTTGCATCCTGAGCTGCATGAGTGTACTATCTCATATCAGTGGGTTTGAATACTTCAGTTCTACAGTGGGTTTTTTAGTGTTTTTTACTGTGTTGTCATGTCGTATCCCTAGCTCTTACATTATACTCCCTCTGTCCGGATTAAATGTCGCAGAAATGGATAAAACTGGATGTATCTAGAACTGAAATACGCCTAGACCCATCCATTTATTTCCGGATGGAGGGAATACATGTCAATATGTCATGCCTTTCTATTCTTCAGTACCTATTCCATCTCTGCTGTAGCATGTTTTATAACTGAATCACCATTCTTCTATATAAGGCATGCAAGGGGAAGACGACTATGTTAGAATCTTAAGGGTTACAAACCAGGTCTTTGCAAAAGATCCAAACGCCAGGAGATAATAAACCAACTCCATTTTTCATAGATACTGCTCCAGCACAGAGAAACCCAACTCCCACTGATAATAAGTAGATTCCAGTGGCCAAAGAACTAGTCCGCTCTAGTCCAGCAAAAGAATGTCAACTCCATTCTAAGAAGCGTGTGCATATCCTCACATCATGAAATTTTATAGCATTCTAATCATATTTTCTACATGTTTCTTACCCATCTCTCTTTTAGAAAATAAGGTTAAACGATACAAAACTTCCTCCATTGGGATCGTATTCAAGGAAAATATCTTGCGGGAATTCTCTATGCTCCAATGCTGATGTAAGTACCTGTTGTATGTCACTATATTTTTACATCAGCATGTATTTTGTTAATCGGCATGAATCTAACCTTTATCTGATCTAAAATTAGTTGTAGCAAAATGTTAAAGGTGCCAATGTTGATTTTTCTAAGGAAAACTGCCTGGTAGTTTTGCATACTGAGCTACATGAATGTACTATCTCATATCATGCACATTACTGAATTGTAGTGCTTCTCTGGTTGCCCATTCATTCATTGTGTCAATGTTGCTTTCGTATTACCTTACCTGGCTGATGATAGTTGTGCCATATTGTGTTAATTTGGTGTAGGCTAGTTGCCCAAACATTCGTTGCGTCAATGTTGTTTTCCTATTATCTGACTTGGCCAATGATAGCAATGCTAGTGTGTTAATTTTGTGCAGGCTGCTGAAGATAAGAAGACAAACTCTGAAAACAGCAAGGCAACCCCATTGTTTCTTTCCAGTAAATCTAGGCCAGGTAATATGGCAATAACTCATGATTAATCTGTTTGGTTCCCATCCTAATTTATGTTATGATGTAGTGGTCGAGACACTCTCCACTATCAATAATACAAGCCTGCCAAAATCGCCATTTGAATTTGCTCAGTATCCTCTGTCTGAATTTGTTCAGTATCCTCTGTCTCGAATGCGACACAACAACTGATCAATATTTTTAGAGACAGTGTAGCAAAGCAGCAAGAACTTGCCCACATGCTTATGGGCGTCATCTGTGCTGAGGTTGCAGATTGTGACGTTCTAGATGGTTAGGTTCTGCTCATTTATTTGCACTGGCATCAATCTTTAATTGCCCAGTGGATGTAATTTCCTCTAATATATGCTGGATGTGCAACGTTATTCCCTATATGCCGTACCTTTGCTTAATTGGTTTGCTCCTGTGCAAAATTGCTCATCGTAATGGGCTCAAATTATCTAATTTGGCCTAAAGACATGAACGAACTTTAGTGGGCCCATTAAGTTAATGGGCCGTTACTAGGCCGAAAGTTAATGGTCGGCCCTCTTACCTCCCGGGTCGTTAATAGGCCGACATCGAAGCGGGCAACAGGTGGCCCCAATTTATTTCACGGGCCGTTAACAGGTCGTTACTAAGTTTGGGCTACATATGGCCAACTATACTGTAGGCCTTTAATAGGCCGAAAGAGACAGTGGGCCTGTACTGGACCATGAAGGGCATGGGCCGCTAAGAGGCCGAAAGTCAGGTCGTATTGTAAACGACCCAACTGTGTTGTGGGCCTTTAGCAGGCCGAAAGAGAAACCGGGCTGGTATTGGACCATGAAGGGCATGGGCCGTTAAAAGGCCAAAACTAAGGCCCGACTACAAATGGCCCAACTCATTTATGGTTCGTTAACAGGCCGAAAGGCACACAGGGCAGGGAATTGGCCAAACACTTAAATGGGTCACTAAAAGGCCAAAACTCAGGTCTGACTACAAATGGCCCAACTGATTTATGGGCCGTCAACAGGCTGAAAGTGACACCGGGCTAGAAATTGGCCCAACACTTAAATGGGCCGCTAAAAGGCCAAAACTCAGGTCCGACTACAAATGGCCCATCAGATTTATGGGCCGTCAACAGGCTGAAAGACACACCGGGCCGGAAATTAGCCCAACATTTAAATGGGTCGCTAAAAGGCCGAAAGATGTACATCCTAAAAATTGGCCCATCCATTAAACGGGCCGTTAACAGGCCAAAATCTCATCGAGCCGATATTGAGCCCAAATATATAGCGGGCTGTTAACGGGCTCGAACTGACGATGGGCTGCAATGGTGTCAAATCTTTAACAGGTCGTTGACGGGCCGAATTGGCACTTCTCGTATGGGTCATGGGCTTAAATGGACCTGACACAAGTAGGCCTTATATGGGTCTACCTGCTAATTTTTACTGGGCTGGGCTTTTTCACCAGAATGGGCCACTGTTGGGCCGTGCCACATGTTGACCTATCATAGGCGCCTCCTGTCCAATGAGTGGATGACATCTATCCCAACGGTGAGGCAACACGTGTTTCCTGTGGCCAATGATGATTTTACACATGGAAAATCCCCATTGGTCTGGGCTGTTAACGGGTTATCGGATCGAAAACCGTACCTGATAGCTTAATGGCGTTCCGTTACGGTGGATGCCACATTTCGGTCACCCTTGACGAAAGCACTTCTGTGACACGCAATTTATTGTCATGGAAGTGGACACTTCTGTGATGATAATTTTGGTAATGTCATGGAACACTTCTACGACAGCACAGGTATGACTATCTTGATTCTGTCATAAAATCATCATGGATGTACATGCATGACAAAAAATGCGACCTACTGTGACAAACACGTATAATCACGGAAGTGTATTTTTTTTGTAGTGTGAAGATGAAACTTTGGCCAAGCAGAAAACCCGACGGTCTAAGTCAATGACTATTGTCAATGGAGAGTTGCACTGATGCAGTGTCACAGCGGCGTTTCAACGTTGTATTTCTCCTAAGGAGGACCATGAGATTCTGTACGAGATTCATGAAGGAGATTGTGTCCATCATGCCGACTCTAAGTCTCTCGTGGCTAAGGCTTTTTGTAATGGGTTTTATTGGCTGACGGCTCATGATGATGCAGAGGATTTGGTCAGTAAATGTGATGGTTGTCAGAAATTTTCAAGACGAGCTCATGTGCCGGCTCAAGAATTGAGGATGATTCCAATTACTTGGCCGTTTGCAGTTTGGGGGTTGGATATGGTTGGACCTTTTAAAATATCCAAGGACAAAAAGACTCACCTTTTGGTGGCGGTTGACAAGTTTACAAAGTGGGTCGAGGCAGAGCCGGTTAGCAAGTGTGACGCGGCAATGGCAGTTCAATTCATCAAAAAGGTGATTTTCCGTTTTGGCTACCCTCACAGTATCATCACTGATAATGGCACTAATCTATCTAAAGGTGCTATGAAATAATTTTGTCAACGTGAACATATTCGTCTTGATGTGTCATCTGTGGCTCACCCCTAGTCCAATGGTCAAACTGAAAGACCAATCAAGAAATCTTGAGAGACATAAAACCCTGGCTTATGGTCCCTTTACAGAGGATGCCGGGTTGTTGGGTGGAGGAGTTGCCCTCAGTGCAATGGAGTATCAATACCACCCCCAACAGATCTACGGGTTACACACCTTTCTTCATGGTTTACAGAGCAGAGGTGGTTCTCCCCAGTGACATCCATCACGACTCACCCTGTGTGGCGGCTTATGTTGAAGCTGATAATGAACAAGCACGTCAGGATGCTCTCGATATTTTGGATGAGGAGCGTGACCTTGCGGCGGCTCGCTCGGTGATTTAGTAGCAAGATCTGCGTCGTTATCATAGCCGTCGAGTTAAAACCAGGACCTTTCAAGAAGGAGATTTGGTGCTCTGGCTCATCCAGGATCAAACTGACATGCACAAGTTGTCCCCACCTTGGGAAGGGCCTTTTGTGGTCAGCAAAAAATCTAAACAACGGGTCATACTACCTCATTGATGTTCGAGAGCACAAGTACTCACGCAAGTCTGAGGAGGAGACCCGCCGACAGTGGAACATTGCTCATCTTCGGGCCTATTACACACTGAGCCACCGGCTCTTGTGATGTACATACTTCTATCAATGTATATATTATGATTAGCATAATAAAGCTGGCATCCCTAATAATTCAGGGCCTCTGTCATTTCATTTCTGAGAATCTGAGTCTTTATTTTTACTTCATAAAAACCCTTGGGGGCTTCCTGCTTATTAAGCATAGCTATGACTACCCTCTTGATCCAGCTTGTACGCCTTGTTTACAAATGACTTGGGGGCTTCCTGCTCCTTGAGCATAGCTATTACTACCCTACTAATCTGGCTTGAAACGTCTGGATTGAATTATTATTTGGGGCTTTACTATTTGGACGCCAGGTGTATTCACCAAAAATCCGGGTTGTCCTGCCTTTGTATGCTTTCCACTCCGAACAGGTAATCCTGGAATGACTCGCCATACTCTTGATAGTCAATCTTATAAAGACCCTGAACTTGTCAAAGTAAAAACGACGATTGGTCATGTGACGCCCGGCTTACAGGTTTGAATTAACGATTAACTCGCTGGATGTGCAGCCCTTGAATAGCACTTGATATAGAGGCTTGGCAGCCTATGAATGCCTTCTTTTTTCTGGTTTATATATTGGCTTTGAACATTGTTTGGGTTCATTTTTTGTGTCTTATTGATATATGGTTGAAAATTGGTTAGGGCCATGTCACCTTGATCCTTATGGTTCATATTTGAATCAATTCGGGGTTTTGATAACCCGGCCTGGCTTTGGACGATAAATCGCTAGTGTGTATTGATTATGAGCTTGGAGTTCTGCGCTCTAAGTTTTTGGGATGTTCCCATTGCTACATATGGTGTTGTAAGCCAGCAGTATGAATAAGTTGAACAGGGCATTGTGCTCTAGGTCTTTCAGCTATTACCCTTGCTGCATATGGCGTGGTAAGCTGGCAGTGTGAACAAATATCATAGGTACGTTGTTTACTTGTTATGAATAAACGAGGTTTTGATAAACCCGCCCTAGTTATGGACGATAGAGTCACTAGTGGATTTTATAAGGGGTATTATGACCCGCCCTAGGGTAAACCGCCAGGCACATGTTGTTTACTTGTTTACAGGGCTTATGATAGCATGATTAGCAAGATTGACAATAATTATGAGCATGAACAGCGGATGTTCAAAGTCAGATCAGGAGACTCAAATTGTTATGCAAATAAACACGCATGATGGCATGGCAGATCATGGTTTTTCATCTAAGCCTATTAGATGGCTCCCCGTGCCCAAAAGAATAAGTGTTTTTGATGTACACAACGTTCAATGTTGTGGCTGGTAAACCGGCTCATGAATCAAGACTCCTGGTCTTGGCGGGCTGAGGCTTCCGGATCATCCTGTGATGTCTCTTCTTCCTCTGTTGTCTGGAAGTTAGGCGACGACCAATCGATCCCAGTCAAAGCTTTGAAAACAACTTCATTGTCTATAACGGTTGACGGGTCAATGTCAGGAGCGAAGGTGTGCTTACGTGTTGGCGGGATAAGTTCCATGGCCTCATGCGCCTTCACTTTGGAGTTTGTAGCATCATAAACCGGATGGTATTTGGAAAGATTAGTTTCCTTAGCCATCATGCTTGCCCAAGGACCCATCTCTCTTGCAATTTTGGCAAAGTCATCAGCGTTGAAGGGTGACCCATCCTATTTTAAACTAGGGCACTCGGTTGCTATTTCTGCCGGGTTAAGTTCAGCTTGCCACGCTTTTGCCCGGCTCAAAGTAGTAACAGCACTGGCTCTCGCGGCTGATCGTTTCAGTTCTTCCACCCTTTGTGGCAGCACATGCAGCCTCTCGAATACTTCCTTGACGAGGGAAGGTGCTTTCTTCGTATACAAAGCTGCAGTAATAGCCCGTTGAGCACCAATGTACAGTGACTCCATAAGGGAATATACCGCTTTCAGCTTTATGCGCATATTATCGCCAAGCTTGGAGCTTCTGGAACCTATATTAGCATGTATGATTATAAACAAGATCAACGGTTGTTCCAAATTTATGAAGAAATATTGAAGCTTACCAAAGATGGTCGTTGTCATGCTGTTGATCTGCTGCTTTAAACCGGACAGCTCATCAGTCACCGACGTAAGGGATGTTTCAGTGTCTTCTGCTCTTTTGAATAGAGCTGCCCTCCAGATCTCCCGGCCGGTTTTGTCAGCACTGAAGTCTTGTTTCAGCTTTTCAATGTTTTCCAAAGCAGTCTTTAGCTCCGATTTGGCTTTTGAAGTCTCAGATTGTTAGGTTTGAATGTTTTTCCTTAGATCTTTAACTTGGGTTTCCTTCATATTCATTTCATCCAACAAGATTAGGCGAGTTAGCAACAATATATGGTTATGATGATCATTTTATTTGAAGTCCCAAGCACAATACAAGTATTTCACTTGGCACTTGGGGGCTAATGCACATTGCTCTTTTTTCAAGACAATCTTATGATGACCCGTCTACACAAGTTATGACTATAGCCAGCTCATGAGGACTCAATACTTGCATTTTATTCACAACCATGGTGATAAGTCCCGGTTTATCCATGCTGATTAAGCCGGCCCTTTGGGGCTACAGGTGCAAAGTTGATCACCACTATTTGAAGTCTCGGCTTAACTTATCAAGTTTAAGCCGACCCTTAGGGGCTACTGATGACCCACAAGTATAGGGGATCAATTGTAGATCCTTTCGATAAGTAAGAGTGTCGAACCCAACGAGGAGTAGAAGGAAATGACAAGTGGTTTTCAGCAAGGTGATGTCTGTAAGTACTGAAATTTTAAGTAGCGGAGTAGTTTGATAGCAAGATACACTACAAAAAAAATACACTTCCGTGATGATACGTGTTTGTCACAGTAGGTCGCTTTTTTGTCATGCATGTACATCCATGACAAATTTATGACAGAATCAAGATAGTCATACTTGTGTTGTCGTAGAAGTGTTCCATGACATTACCAAAATTATCATCACGGAAGTGTCCACTTCCATGATGATAAATCGCGCGTCACAGAAGTGCTTTCATCAAGGGTGACCGACATGTGGCATCCACCATAATGGAACACCGTTAAGCTATCGGGTCGCGTTTTGGATCCGATAACCCGTTAAAAACCCCGACCAATGGGGATTTTCCACGTGTAAAATCATCATTGGCTGGAGGAAACACGTGTCGGCTCATCGTTGGGACAGATGTCAACCACTCATTGGACGGAAGGCGCCTATGATACGTCGACACGTGGCACGGCCCAACAGAGACCCATTCCTGTGAAAAGGCCGGCCCGTTTGACTTGGTCAAAAGGTGGCGGGCCGGCCCATGGAAAGCCTGTTAATGGGCTATTCGCATATAGCCCATTTACAGCCCGCTAACCCAAGTCCCGTTACGCCCTATCCGAATTAGGCCCAGTAGCGTCATCTGGGCCATCCAATATGATTCCAACCCGTTTTCACTTCTGGCCCATGTATGGCCCATGACGTCTTTCAGCCCATATGAGGCCCTATGTAACTCTTGGCCTATTAACGGCCCGTGGTGAAACTGGCCCGTAATGAACAGTGTATCACTTTACACCCATTAACGGCCCATGGTGAAACTGGACCGTAATGAATAGTGTATCACTTTATACCCATTAACGACCCGTTATTCCGTTGGGCCGTTTCCAGCCCATGTTACCTTTCAGCCTTCTCAGAGCCCATTTATTCTTGGGCTCATTTCTAGCATTCGTTTACTTGCGGCCCATTACTGTCATTTTCTGCTTGTGGGCCAAATTCAGCCTGTGGTTACAGTTGTAAGTGCATCTAGTGCCACCCCTAGTTGGTTTTGGAGTATTGACGACAAACCTAGATGAGGGACTAATGTATTTGTGAGAATTGCAAGATAACACAGGTAGAAGTCCCTCATTGATTCGGTTTTCCTACCATAGATGACCCCTAAAAATGTATGAAGACATTGAAGTCAAAGGTGGTATATGAAGATATTCACATTAAAGACTATGACAAGAGAAGACACCACATGAAGCCTATGGAGCTCGAAGACTTAGATCTTTCGTAGTTCTCTTTCTTCTGTGTTGAGTCATAGGAACCACCGTACTGTTAAGTGGGGTCCAAGAGAACCAGTCAGAATGACTGAAGTGATGCTTAAACAAAACCTATGTCTTCGAGTGAAGACTTTGAGAGCGAATCTTGTCCAGAGTCGGGCAAGTCAGCTTTGCTTGAAGCCCAAGTAAACTTGCCGTGTGAGTTTGAAATCTGACCATTGGAACACGTGTCAGTTCCTTAGTGACCCAGGGTCATTTCGGACAAATTAGGTCGGGTTGCCAAGTGGCTATAAATAGCCCACCCCCTACAACCATAAACGGTTGGCTGCTCAGAATCAGAGTACGGCTTTTGTCGTTTGAGAGCAACCCACCTCGAAGCCTTTGAGAGAGAATTCCTTGCGAGGATAAAGCCCTAACCACCCAGAGCCAAAGAGAATTAGGCATCACTTAAGTCTTCTTGTCTGTGTGATCTGAAGACTTATTACACTTGAGGACTGTGCATCCTCTAGCCGGTTAGGCGTCGCGTTCTGAGCATCCAAGAGACATTGTGGATTGCCAGTGAATGAAGTCTGTGAAGGTTTGGGAGTCTACCTTGAAGACTTACCAGAGTGATTGGGCGAGGTCTGTGTGACCTTAGCTTAAGGGGAATACGGTGAGGACTGGGTGTCCTGAGCTACGTGTTCAGGACTGGGTGTCCGGGACTGTGTGTCCTAAGGTTTAAATACCTAGCCACCCTAACCAGACGTACAGTTGTCACAGCAACTGGAACTGGTCCAACAAATCATTGTCTTCAGCGAGTCACTGGTTTCATCTTCCCTTCCCTTTACTTACCGTTACTCGTTGTGAGGTCATTGTATGTTCGCACTATCTTCTGTCTTCACTGAGTGACTGCGTGTTCTGTGTGGCTTCACAATATCTTCCTACCTGATCCTTACTACATTGCTACTATTAGTCATTGTGCTTTCACTCTATTGAATACTTGACTATGGCTTGCCTAGTGTAGTCTACCTTCCGCTGCAGGGTAATAGGTTTATTTCTATCGCTTGTCTTCAAACTTCCATGTTTTGAAGACTTTCATAAAAATCGCCTATTCACCCCCCCTCTAGTCAATATAACGCACTTTCAACAGTCGGCCCGTTTGTGGTCCGTTAATACGTTGGGCCGTTTTCATAGCGTCATCAAATATGGCCTATTAACGATGGCCCGTTACGGTCGGCCCATGAACGGAAGATTCCATCTCTAGCCCGTTTACGGCCATAATGCGGCCTGTTATTGGCCCATGTTTGGCCAGTCGATCATACGGCCCGTATAAGGCCCATTGATGATACGGCCCATAGAAGGCCCATTGTTTCTACGGCCCGTAGAAGGCCTACTGTTTCTACGGCCCGTAGAAGGCCCACTGTTTCTATGGCCCGTAGGAGGCCCAGTGTCACTACAGTAAATATTAGCCCATGGTTATTGTGGCCTAGTTTTAAAAAATAGGTTATTGCAGCCACTAGTTAACCGCGGAAAAAGAACCGCAATGACTACAAGCAAACAAATAAACAAGACAACAAGGAAATAAATAAGCAAGCAATTAATGCTAGGCTATCACGGCTATTACACATATTACATCCACTGGGCATCAAAGTTCGCCACCAGTGCAAATATAGGGAACAAAGCATCATATCATATACAATGGCCGTCAAAATTGGCCACCAGTGCAAATAAACGCGGCAGCAAAACAAGAGCATAACTGAAACAACTTCAGAAGAGCTCAAGAAACGTTATCCTGGGTATCCACCATGCTGGCAATAAGCTTAGCAAGCTGATTAGCTTTGTCCTGTTTGGCACTAAAATCCTCCAACGCTTGCTGTTGCACCAGAAAGTATGCATCTGAATGCTCCAGGGACTTCCATAGTCCTTCCGCTTCTTGTCGCAGCACAGCTGATCGATGTCTTTCAGCTTGTAGTCGAGACTCAACAAACCGAACTGATTCAGACAGTGAGTTTGAATAGCTTGTGCAAGCGGTAGTGGCTAGTAACTCCAACACTAAACCAAGACAGGATGTGTCACTATCCTGAACCTTATCTGCATTACTTCCTTTACCATTTCTTAATAAGGCACTCTTCCCCAATATTCTGTCAGCATTCTAAAAGAAGAAACAAGCAGACACATAACAAGTTTAGCATGTACTAGTATATGAAACTCATTTCGGTGAACCAGTTCATTAGTAAGGTGGACAGGATTAAACTACCAAGTCTTCTATTGCCAAGTACTAGTACATAATAAAAGCATCAAACAAACATATATCTATGTCCAATGGTAGCAATGGAATCTTAAATTAGAACAGTTGTTCTTCAGGTTTAGGCACTTGTTCTACATGTACAGAGTATAGTAAGACGCAAGAATATAATACTGAAAAATAGAAAATGAGCTCATAGACCTTACCACATTCTTGGTTCGGGACCAGTACAGAACAAGGCGTTCCCAGTCATCGTCCAGTAAATGTGTCTCAGGAGAACGTAAGGGAATTTGATGAGTTTCTTTGCTGGTGAAGTACATTTTCTTCAGGTAATTCCGATACCGCCACCAAGCATTCTTGAAGATAGCAGAGGTATTAGCACAGGTTACCTCATCCTTAGTTTCCAAATCGGTCCTTCTCTATAGAGAAAAATGGGAAAATTTGATGTATTATAACCATCATGGAGGTAGGATGTATGGGACGAAGCAAAGTAATTGCCATGAATAACATTACTTACACATAACTCCTAGACAAACACCTGCAACTGGCATTTTCCTTCATCTTCAGTATAATATTTCCAAGATGGGAAGATACGCACATATGATTTAACAACATCAAATGCGATAGATGCTAAACTACGACTAGCTGGTTGTGCTTCCTCCACAGGAATAGGCGTACTAACTGGTGGAGTTGGGGTTCGCCGTGATAGTACTAGCCCTATGGGCACTGGAGCTGCCTTACTAACTGCTCTTGTTTGGGAGCTCTGTGGTGGAAATGGTTCTGTGTCAACAGGAACTGGGTTACTATCGGCTAGGGTTGGGGTTAGATTTGGTGAAGCTGGTTCTCTGTCCATCGTAGTAGGGGTACAATCTGCGAGAGTTTGGGTTATGTGTGGTAGGGCTGGTTCTTGTGCATA
Organism: Triticum urartu; assembly: GCF_003073215.2. Taxonomy (NCBI): domain Eukaryota; kingdom Viridiplantae; phylum Streptophyta; class Magnoliopsida; order Poales; family Poaceae; genus Triticum; species Triticum urartu. The sequence goes on along the minus strand of NC_053025.1, from coordinate 85,399,321 downwards.
TACAACTGGGGTGCTATCTCCACCAAGAGGTAGCACTGTTTTATTTGAAGAGCGTGTTTTTAGTCCACTAGATACTGGCATCACCCGCTCCAATTCAAATGGCTGATAAACAGGAAACAAAGTTGAGTGTACAGACATTGTATGAGAGACAGATGCAATAGATAGTGTGGAAAAAAGAGGGCATGAAATAGTTGACATGTATATTGTTTAAATAAGACGGATATCATGACATAATTTCACATATATGATGTCTATCTAAACTGGATAGCATAGCATAACATAATTCAAAGATATGATGAATAACTAAACAGGATCGCATGACATAATTCACCTACATGTTATCTAAGTAATCAGGATCGCATCATTTAATTCACATATGTGATTTATATGCTAAACAGAGGGCATTCGATACGATGCCTGAACTAAGAACATGGTGTTGAATATTGTGTATATGATGTCTAAACTATATGCAAGACACCGTATGCATGATATGAGCAGTATAACCGTGCCAAGTTAGAGCGTACACCTCAGTGGGGGAATAGGACTGGTCATCTATATCTGAATCCATCTCTGAGGAGCTATGGGGACCCAACAAGAGATCTGCTTCGACAGGTAGCACTGTCTGCTCTGAAGGCCTTGTTTTCACTCTAGATTTTTCCATCTCCCACCCAAATGGCTGATTCACAGGAAGAGTAGTTTAATGTACAAACATTGTCAACAAATGGAAATGTAATGAAGAAAAGGATGCGCAAGATATCATTCAAATATATGATGCCTAGTTAAACAGGATGGCATTGCACATTTCACATATATTATGGCTGGCTAAAAGACATGAGACTGCATAATTCTCATATATGATATAGAAACTAAACAGGTGGCATTACAGAACATGTCTAAACTAAGAAGATGACATATATGATGTTAAAAGTAGGCACTACAAGGCAACATATGCATGATATGACTAACATCATCATGCCAAGGTAGAGCAAACACGTTGGGGGGTAAATAGGAGTGGTCAGCGGCGTCCGAATCCGCCTCAGAACAGATATCTTCCTCTGGATTACAATCTGGAGAGGGGTGGGGAGGGTTTGCCATTGAACCCACCCTGGAGCGATGTTTGCATGACATTGTATTGCCGCGCAAAACTCTTCTCTTTTTCTCTACATGTTCAGCATGACTATGTACAATATCTGACATGCATACGAAAAAATATGGTGAGATTATGTAAGGAGAGCATGCAGAAATTTAGAGTGATGGTAACAACCAGTGGATCGATGTTTTTCCATTGAACCAAAATAGCCCTAATGGATCGACGTGAATGTATAGTAATAACTGATGCAACAAGTGTACAACCTCTTTGCCGTAGCCGTGTCGACCTTAGCATCATTGGGTTGGTCGCTGAAGCAGTTGAGGCAGAGGTGGCTGTCAGAGGTGTCGAGGAAGATCTGAGGAATCTGTAGACGGTGTCCAGGGCACTGCTCTGTTGTGATGGATCGTTCTATCATTGGAGTAGCTCCGGTGAGCCGTAAGAAGTAAAGGCTGAAGCAGCACAAGACAGGCATCGTCAATCTCAAGTGGGATTCTAATAGCATCTCCAATAAATGATGCAAAATGGATGTAAAATTAACATCACCAAAAACAACCTGACTACAACAGATGAGGTAAAAACTGTTGACTCTGAACTTAATTGTCGAACCTGAATTTTACTGTGGAATCTGAATGCTACTGTCTAAACTGAATGCAATGGTAGAAGAGTGGCACTTGACATGTAGTTTAGGGAGGGCCTGCAGTTCATCTTCAACCTGCACCTCCCTGAGCCACCCGCCACCACCGGCCGAACCGCTGGCCCCAGCACCGCCTCACCGCCCCGAAACAACTCGCCACCGCCGCCCCGGCCAGACCTCTAGGCCCCCCGCCCCCACCCTGAACCCTAAGATAGATAGTGGGGTACCTCTCCGGCGAGCCCCCGTCCCCGCTGTGGGTGGTTCTTCCTTAACTCCGGCGAGCCCCCCCCCCAACCCCTGAAAATTGACTGACCCAAAAGTCGATTCAGTCAACTGAAGTGTGGCTTAATTGGAGAAGAGTAGCAGCATGAGCGAGGGGGAGAGCAGCAGCAGCAGCAGCTGGGCGAGCGAGCGATCGAGCGAGAGCCGGAGCAGCAGCAGCAGATCCGGCTGGTATGGACGCCGCCACCGAAGGGGCCTCATACTGGGGGAGAGCCACCGTGGAGATGTCGCCCGCGGCGCCGGCTTCAAGGTAGCCGCTCCATGGGGGTGCGGGATGGAGCACCGTCGGCGCCGGGAGGTCGAGTTAAGGAGAAGGTGCAATGCGATGAGTGTACAACCTCTTTGGTGGCACTGAGTAGGCCTCGGCTTCGTCCGAGGAGTCGGTGAGGATGCTGCGGTTCCGGTGGAGGAGGTTATGGCGGCGTTGTGGGGATGGAGCAGCCACAATAGACGTGGCGATCGTCGGAGCAGCTCCTTGGAGGTGGAGGACGGGGCGGCTGAACCGGTGGGACGGTGAGATGGACGACGGATCCTCATGTGGGGAGGTGGATGAGGGACGTCGAGTTGTTGTGCTGGACGACGTCGTCGGGGAAGAGGCTCTGGCTAGGCAACGGTGATGTGGCGGACGGAGGAGGGTGGGGTTTCGCGGCTAGAGGGAAGAGGTTATGGCGGCCTGGGATTTCAAATGGCGAAAAGGGGGCGATGGGAGGGGGTGAAGCATGACTTAGGAACGCGCTTGTCCAAAATGTAGGGTGTGTTACAAAAGTACCCCCCACCAATTTGAACTAGCGGCCCTTTCGGCTCAGGGTTAGAAGGGGGATTTCGTGTGTTGGGATTTGGCAGCTGGAGGGAGTTTTTGCGCGCGTTGTAATTTCGGGATAGCAAGGCACGGGTTGTGAAGGCGCCAGTTTTGGGAGCTCGATATCTGAATTTTCGGGATATAACAAGACGCGGGTGGAATTTTTGGGACAAGCCTAACGTGTAGTAATATTGTACTTGTACGTACCAAATCAATTCGCACTTCCCTCAACCAAAAAGAAAACGAAAAAATAAAACTATTCACACCACACAAAGAGAGAGTCTTGCCCCGTTTTACTATACAAATGCTATTCAAAGCTACTCCCTCCTTCCATCTATATAGGGCCTAATGTGTTTTTCGATGCTTACTTTGACCAAATATTAGAGCAATGATATATGACATGCAACTTACACAAATCACACCGTTAAATTCGTCTGTGAAAGGTTCTTTCAATGATATAATTTTCACATTGTGCATGTCATGTACTATTAATCTTGTCAATAGTCAAAGGCGGTCTTAAAAATCTCATTACGCCTTATATAGATGGAAGGAGGGAGTATGAATCCATGTTATGTCCGATTAAAATTTTTCGCTTGCTGTATAATGCATGTAACCTACTCATACCAACATTTTAGTGCATTCCAAATGTCTATACTACCGCTGCAATTCGAACTAAATTTGAATTCGTTTCTCTATTTCAATAAGAATCTACAATCATGATTGTTGCCAAGTTCAACCATCATAGTTTCCTTGCTATCCGCCAGATATAAATCAGACGGACTATAATGCAGGATGGCAGGCACACCATCATCAACAACTCCATTTTTTATAAGAGTAGAGATAAAACATATTAAATGTAGTATACCATGTTCATAACCACACCATGTGTATCACCGTTATATATATTCACACATCCGTCGGTTTGAAACACTATGATAAATTCTTCAAATATCCGAATTCGCTTTTTATAATGAAGTATATATGATCTCTATTCGTCTTTTACACCCACACAACCCTCTTATCTTTGTAGCTAGCGCTAACTTTCTCTTGTGCATGCACACGCCCGCATCCCTCTCACCCTCCCTCAGCATTCTCTAGCTCCATCGCGCAAATTCGTCTTTTCACTTTAGGTCGTTCACCCACGGTGTGTGTAGGCCCCCCAGCTCCTTCTTTACGGCACACATCGATCGATATGCCTCTCTAGCCAGGTGTGCCTAGCACAAACACAAGCTTCCCCTCTTCTCTTGTCACCGTCCATGCCTCACTCCCACCACTCTTTTCATCGTTCTCGTACTCGCACACTCCTCCCCCTCGATATAGTATGCCTCTCGTACCACCTCCTACATGCATCCCTCTCTCTCTATCCTTCTCCTCGTGCCTCATTTGCTTCTAACACACACATGCCTGTATACCGATCGATCTCCCAACATATACCTAGATCGACTTTAACTACCCCCCCCCATCGATCGACGTACCTCACAAGTTATGTCTCTCATTTATCTTACAAAGGGCGATTGATCTTCCTATGTAGTTACGTCTGCTTACCACAGCCACATCGTCCCCCCTCATCATTCGTGCATGCCTCCTGACCCGTCTCTCACACGCACGTGCACAGACAACAAGCAGCCATCTCCTCTCTTATTGATATTGCGGGTGTGCCCTCCGTTTGTCTAGCAAGCCTATCCCACCATTTGTTAGAAGCAACTCCACTAACACCCCCTCCGACACTCTAGCTCTCTCTCTCTCCCAACCTTATTCATCTCCTACACATATGCATGGACGCCGATCGATCTCCCTTAATACATGAGGCAGATCGATCTCCTTAATGCATGAGGTAGGCCTCTCTCCTCCTCCACACATATACCAGTCATTGTACCTCTATAGTTAATTGGGCCTCCCTCTTCCCCCACCACACACCGATAGTCGAGCGCTGCAGGTAGGTATCCATGCCACAGAGACAAACTGCACATGTCCCATCTCACGTTCTAATAGGCCAGCCACTCTATATCTTTGACATGGGCACACACAAATTCGATGGCACTCTTTATCGATCGCGCGCGCGCACACACACACACACGTCATCCCTCTCTTCGATTATATGGACACCTCAAGCCGATGATACCTCCACTCTCTTCTCGTGGATCGCCTCCTCTATATATATGTTATATCCAGGACTCTATTTCACACACATTGCATATGTTAAATTTTTTGATTAACCCCCCCCCCCACAAAAAAAACTCTCAAGAACCCACACACTATATCTCTCTAGGTTTGTATCTCTCTCACACAACCCCACGTAGGTGGTGTACATATACAAGAAGAGAATAGGTGCACCGTGCACATACTCACGCTTCGTACCCAGCCACACCCGTGCGGGTACACGGTGGAGCTCATTTCTCCGCAGAAGCTGAATTTGTTTTTGAAACTTCAAGTGGCCAGAGACTCGAAAACTTATTTGCCCATTATTAACTTTTCAGGGCGGTGGATTTCAGTTTGTACGGTAATGCTGCATCCACCTAAAGTAACGAAAGTTCTTAAGTAAAATTCCTAGTAATTCCCTCTTCGTAGGTGCAGCATTACTCCTGACATTTGTAATATCAGTTTGAAACTTGTAATATTGCCGTGTCCTATTTCTCACTCTGTTCATTTAAAAATCGAACCAAAAAACCGTACCGAAAATAAACCGAACCTAACCAATTTTATGGTTTTTATGGTTTCTGGTTTCGGTATCGTATGAACTTTTCATACCAATTTGAACTTGGTTTTTATGGTATATACCGGAAAACCGAACGGTTAACCGAATAAAGCGAGGTAACAAATAAATTTATATTTCTTGAGATGAACAACCATACAAGTTGTCATTTTTCTTGTACATGAGTCAAATGCACTACTAAGCACGTAATTTTTTCTTGTAACATAGTCATTTTTCTATTTTAAAATGCTAAGCACGTCCATAACCATCAACAGATGAATCAATGCATGCATATATACTTATATATATAGTCATATACTATTTGTGTAGAATAGTATGTGTTTTGAGTCATAAATTTGCTAATTATTATTACGTCATTTCCAAATTCGCGTCAACTTTGGTTTTTATGGTATATACCGAAACCATACCGAAATAATTTGGTATATACCAAAACCGAACCGTATTTTAATTTCATACAATATTTACCGAAGTGTTAATACCGTACAAACTGAAAAATCGTATAAATCGAACCATGTAAACCGAATAAACTAAACGCACGGGGTGACCTATTCCTGCGTTTTCAAAATCCTGCGAATCAAACAGGTCCTGAGTTGGTGATGATGTTGTGCCTCCCATCTTTCACCAATAGCCGTCGGATCTAGATCTGACACATACAAACCAAGCTTCTCCATTTTTGCAAAAAGATGCCCGCACTTGTTCCCTATTTACAAACAACTCCTTGTCTCTCACAATCAGCCTCATCTCCTCCCCACCACATCTAGGAGTAGAAGGCCGTGGAAAAATCTGGCGCGATGTCCGCTGCTGGAGCCGTCCACCCCCAATCTTGGTGTTCCGTGCAATGCACGGGCATCTACGCACGGGAAATTATGTCGAACAGGGCTAGTTGTAAGCAGGCTAGCTCTACAGCCATGATGATAGTGACTGCAGACGGTGAGGCTGACTATGGTATGCCGAACACGGCGCCTATACTCAGGTGTCATCTCCGGCGCAGGGTCTTGTCACTTCACTGTGAGGAGCAGCACGTAATAATTTGACCAACGGATAGTACAGTGCTAGTACTCCTACTACTACATTCATAGTACTACTACTAGTACTAGTAGAACCACAGTCTGGATTTAGGAGTACTACTACGTCCATCTGGATTTTAGTATTTGACTAGCAATATCTAGTAATGCATGTCACCAAAAATGCACTACTCCTTTTGTAAATAAATACATGCTGTTTTATTCCTATCGGCGAGAGAACTTAATGTTTTTTTGCTACTCCTAACTAGAGTACTAATAGGATTACATGCAATGAACTAAACACCGCATGTCATGTTTGGTAGTCTCAAGTCATTGAAAGCATGCACGGCCCACATCTCTCATTGGTTGATATGTCACGAAATAACAAACAAGGAGGGAGTTAATGCATCGTGCCTAAGTATTTTGGGATTATTTGGTTTTTGTAAGGTGACTTACACAACATTTTTGTTTACATGAATTAACATTTAATAGTTAAATCAAAGGTCAAAACTTGGCGCAAAATGAAAAGGGGACCAATAAACCAGTAAACATCAAACTTCTCTCGTTTGGCCCCAACTAGAGGTCCGGTGAGATGACTATACTGCACCGGCACGAAGGGGGACGCAACTTCATTGACTTACGGCAACTGCCTTTGGGTGAATGACACGTGGCCCCAGGGGGTGGCTGGCCCACCTATCATACAACCAAAGGCAGGTGCAGTAGAGGTCCGAGGAGTAGTACGAAATCCTACGCACCTATGCATGCTAACCAAGGGCTGAGTGATCACTCGAATCACAAGATCAGTTGACTAGAAGCTATGCTAGACCCATGGAAGCAATGAGCGTGAGCATCAGCCGGCTGTGCCAGATGGTCCACGACGCCGGCCTGCGGCTCGACACCGAGCAACGTCTCCAGGTAGTATTGCTTGAGGCCGCCAGGGCGAGGGGCCGCTTGGAAGACAGCTTCGTCTCCTTGTTCGACGAGGTCCTCGTCGGTTTCCTCGAAAAGTTCACCATCGTCAAGAAGCTTGCGGACAACTTTGAAGTAAGCCTCCAGCTGACGCGCCAAGGCTCTGCGATGCCCGCCACCCTCAACGGCCACTATGGTAACAATGTCTTCGACGCACTGGTGGCCCTGCGACTGCCCGCCGTCGCGCCAGAGAATGTCCACCTCGATGTCGCGCTCGCCGTGCAGCGCCTGGCGTAGCAAGACACCATCGACATAATCACCCACGTCTACGTGCAAATCATCCAGAAGGACTACTACATCCAAGAGGAGGACGATAGGACGCTGGCCTTCTTGGAGCGCAGGGCAACCTTGGATGGCACTGTTCAGAAGCACGTTGAGCTCGCCACCAACGCCGCTGCTCCTCACATCTCGGTTGGTGACCCGGCGCACTAGGGCGTGAGGATGTCGTTGAACGTTGATGGATCCATATGTATTTTTATCTTTCCATCAAATCCATGTAGTAGTATATGATACTATAGTAATTATCTTGTCGGATGGCTAAGAAAACAGGAGGGAGAAGAGATGGCTGTAGCATGGACTCTAAGAAAATTGGTGTCGGATGGGACTCGTGTGGGTGGCGTGTGCCGTACTGCAAGACATGAATGCTATTGAGTTATGGCCCATGCCACCCCAATATATCGAGGTACGTAGAACAAATTTCCTGCAGTCCGTGCTCAACCCTCCTCTATCTCTCTTCTCAGCCAGCCAGTGGACGCGCGGAGCCCATCGTCTGTTTGCTCACATGCGGCCTCACATGTCAATGAAAACGCAATAGGACCCACTGAACCTGCACATCTTTCACCTCAACGTGCTGGTGATGAAAAAGAAATCCAATAAAGATCTTCGGTGGCCGCTTTTGGAGTTACTCAAGAGTAGTAAGATTCTATTTACAGTTTAACCCAAGATGAACATCTCGTGGCTTCAACTACCACTCTATTTTCTTTCATGACACGACCTCGATGCTGGATGTCCCACGTGTCGGCAAAAGGAGGAAGAACCCGACCAAATCTTCGGTTCTGCTATCGGATGAGATTAGTGCACTTATTGATACTCCTACTAGAATAGAGGCTAGACATGAGACTAGATGCGAGGAAGCAACATCTACTTCTTTACATTTGAAGAAGAAAGAAGCACGCAAGATCGAGCCTCCGCCGATCAACAATGAATGCATCGAGAAGGCACTAATCCAATTTACAGGAGTAGTAAAATATATTCTTGTGGTTCTTGTTTTCTTTGGTCTTGCTTTTCTAGTCAAAATTATCGTTGGACTTCGTGCAAAATAGAGGTCCGTTTGGGGTCGTGCGTTGGAGTTGGCCTTACATGTGGGACCGTAGTTAAGGAAACCGACTATCGGCAAACCCCCACCTCGCCCGCCGCGCGATGGCTGAAGTTCTAGCACGGACTCCAAGAAATAATATGGTGTCAGATGGATGTCGTGGTGGTGGCGTGTGCCATACTCCTGGACGTGAATGCTTGTTCTGGTCCATGCCACCCTACTACTCCTACTACTTACTCCTTCTAGTATATAGTATACTAGTATTGAGGATTCGAGGTGCTGGTTACGTACAACGAACACATTAACATATGGCTACAGTAAAAACACCCGCCCGACGCGCGAAGCATGTGAAGCTAGTACAAATTTAGAGAAGCTACTCGAAAGCCATTCATAAATTTAGTAAGTTTATCACATGCATATCATTTTATTACATACAACAGGTCATCAACCCACATCGACAACGAGGATACATTATAAATACTAAAGTTTTCACCACACAACAAATAACAAGCCATGAAATGAACTTCACCTCAACCATTCCGCGGCATTGGAAACGCTTGCTTTGAGCCACAACTAATTCTCTGGGACGGGCCATCTGTTGTCGATCTGGAGACCAACGCAGGACCGATCATCCAGGCTGGAGCGGCCTACTATATCAGTACGAGGGTAGGGAACCACCCAAATGTCCGAGGTATAGACACAGTTGCTTCTCATAAATGTGTCAACATCAGTTGGATCGCCTTTCACCATCATCGGATAGTTTTGTCCAAGGAAGAGCGAGTTTTCTCCAAGGCTATCAATTCTGTGCCAGGGAGAAGGAGTTGGCGCTAGCACACTAGTATCCATCCCAAATACCATGCAATGGGTGTTGGAATAGGTCCGGAGAGTGCGACAATGGGAGACACCTGCTTCCTTACCAGTAACATCATCAGTGCGTTGTATACACACAAGAAGAGGTGATCCATCGGAATTAGTTGCCAGGCGCCACAGAGTATATCGGCGCTGCTCGTCCTCATGCTCGTGATCATCACCATCGTCATCTCCCCCTTGGTTATAAAAATTTTCAAGTATAGGTGGTGGGATGTTCACAGGACCTTGGAAACACAAGAAGAAGGTTAATTAGTAAAGGGAAACTTGCTAACCTGCATGCATGTGGATGAAACAATTATAATTATGGTGGAAGACAAACATACTAAAACTACTAGGATGCCATGCAAAAACAGTGCCAGGAGTGGTGGCAGCAAACACAAGGCCCTCGTATTGAATTGCATCACAGTACTCATCCGTGTACAAAAACTGATTTTTGAGCAATATCCATCGAGTCGAACCACGAAGGACGGCAACAAGCTTGTCGAAGATAGGAACAACTTGATAGTTGTTGTAATTCCAAGAGCAGTTGGGAACTCAACAAATTGCTATCTTCCGTAGAAGACAGTCACCATGATGGTATTTGAACATGCGTACATTACCGGTGTGCTCAACCTCTGGGCAGTGTGCTGAGATTTTTGGAAGTGGAACCCGGTGATCAGTGTACACATTCACAAGTTCCCACTCGTAGTTGGACCCAATGTAAACAACCCAATCTCCATTTGCGCCCGCCCAAGCCTTTCCCTCGAGCGATGGCATCTTAACATCATACGTATCATTATCAAGCGGCATCAACTGGCACAGGGCGAGGCCTCCGTCGTGCCGGTGCCAGTCATCAAGGTCACGGCGAAGAAGATAGGGGAGATCAAACCGCTCCTTGACTCTTGGGTTCTTTGTAATGATGTTATTAGTTGAGTCGAGAATGGGGTTGAACAAACCTGCCATGCTAGCCGAGGTGATGACGTCGCACCGATCAATGAGTTCCTCCACCACGTCATCTTTCAGATCGGGGCAAGAATAACGCGGTCGTTTCTGGCCTATTCCCTCCATGGAGAAGACGATCAAACAATGGCAGAAGAAAGGGTGAAGGGCTGAAGGAAAATGGAGGAGGGAGAGGAAGAGCGTGCGATAGCAGTTCCAAATCGAGAGGGAAAGGAGAAGAGTCGGCGGACGGTAGCGAGTTTGCCACGGTTCACGAAGAGGCGCCCCGGCCTACACGTCCGTTCGGTAATACTCCTACTACTCACCGTCGTCTCACTGATATGTTGGAATGGGACCACATGTCAATGAAACATGGTGTGTAATTTCTCGTGCAAAATTCGATCTGGCCGCGTTGGCCCGAGGTGCCGCATTAGTTATCGACCTTTATTTTTTTAATGGCATGCCGATCAGTTTTGAAGCACGACTAACTGGTACTGTATGTGGAGAGGATGATAGAAGGGACCCGCCAAGGTCATGGCGGTACGCAAGCAAGTGCCTCCTTATTTGGAGCCAATAAAAAAATGGCTCCTCCTAGTGGATTTCTGACATCTAGATCCCATGCCATTGTCAACGTAGTCAATAAATGAGAGAATTGCACAACGAGCGGCTGACACCAGGGACCCAGCAGCTCGCCTAGTTATTTTTGTTTTGGGTTAATTTGATAAATGCCACTCCAAATCTGGTGTATCCGAGAAATGCCACTGCAATTTCCAAACTTTGAAAAATGCCATTTCATGCCATTTCTAGTGGCATTTTTCGAAGTCTGGAGTGGCGTTTTTCAAAGTTTGCAAACTGCAGTGGTGTTTTTTCAAAGTTTGCAAAAATTGCATTGGCATTTTTCAAAGTTTGGAAATTGCAGTGGCATTTTTATGAATCGCCAAAATTGGAGTGGCATTTATCTAATTTGTTTTTGAGACGGAAGCAGGGTGTCAAATGGGCTGTGCGGGACACTCTGGCATGTCTAGACAGCCTTTTCTTTTATGTTTACCACAGACCAGCTGAGGGAGTCCTGGATTAGGGGGTCTCCGGACAGCCGGACTATATCTTTCGGCCGGACTGTTAGACTATGAAGATACAAGATCGAAGACTTCGTCTCGTGTCCGGATGGGACTCTACTTGGCGTGGAAGGAAAGCTAGGCAATACGGATATGTGTATCTCCTCCTTTGTAACCGACCTTGTGTAACCCTAACCCTCTCCGGTGTCTATATAAACCGGAGGGTTTTGGTCCATAGGACAACATACAATCATACCATAGGATAGCTTCTAGGGTTTAGCCTCTCTGATCTCATGGTAGATCTACTCTTGTACTACCCATATCAACAATATTAATCAAGCAGGACATAGGGTTTTACCTCCATCAAGAGGGCCCGAACCTGGGTAAAACATCATGTCCCCTGCCTCCTATTACCATCCGCCTTAGACGCACAGTTCGGGACCCCCTACCCGAGATCTGCCGGTTTTGACACCGACATTGGTGGTTTCATTGAGAGTTCCTCTGTGTCGTCGCCGTTAGGCTTGATGGCTCCTACTATAATCGATAGCGATGCAGTCCAGGGTGAGACTTTTCTCCCCGGACAGATCTTTGTGTTCGGCGGCTTTGCACTGCGGGCCAATTCACTTGGCCATCTAGAGCAGATTGAAAGCTACACCCCTGGCCACCAGGTCAGGTTTGGAAGCTTAAACTACACGGCCGATGTCCGCGGAGACTTGATCTTCGACGGATTCGAGCCTCTGCCTTGTGCGTCACGCGGTCACGATGAGTACGATTTAGCTCTACCATCAGACAGTGTTCAGGAGATCGCACCGACAGCCGCTCCGACCCTCAATTTGGAGCCAGTTGCACCGCCCATGGACGGGTGGATGGACCCCGCCACAGAGGCCTTACCCTCAGCGGCGATCGAGCCGAACATCAACCTTACCTTGCACGAGAGCCGTATTGTTAAACTCCCGGATCCTTCTTCGGCCACGGACTCCGAACCGCCTGCGCCCGTTCCTATCGAATCCGATTGGGCACCGATCATGGAGTTTACCTCTGCGGATATCTTTCAGCACTCGCCCTTCGATGATATACTAAAATTATTAAGGTCTCTCTCCTTGTCAGGAGGATCCGGGCCGAACTATGTCTGGCAGGATTGGGATGCGGATGAAGAAGAAATTCACCGCCCACCCACCACCCACTTAGTAGCCACAGTCGATGACTTAACCGACATGCTCGACTTCGACTCTGAAGACATCGACGGTATGGACGACGATGCAGGAGACGAACAAGAACCACTGCCCACAGGGCACTGGACGCCCACTTCATCACATGACGTATACATGGTGGACACACCAAAAGAAGACGACGACGAGGAATGGAAGGATGCAACGAAGGGTTGTCCCCTCGAGAAGCAGTCAAAGCGACGGCGCAAGCGCCACCCCAAATCCCGCCTCGGCAGAAATAACGATCATACAGACCCAACGTTAGAGCAGGGTGAACCACTGCCGGACCATGGCAACACGGAGAATCAAACCGAACAACCCAATTCTGTAAAAGATAATAGTCCGGATGACATAACACCGGACAAACACCCGGAGCAACAGAATGCCCATCAAAGGCTTGTTGCCACCGCGAGGAGTCTAAAAAAAGCAGAAGCAAAGGCTCAAGGCTGCGCAAGACACACTCCAAACCAGATGGAGTAAAGTACTCAACACAACTGCGAAGTATGGCAGTAATCGCCCCACCAAGAGCTACCCGAAGCGGAAGTTGCTACCTGAATTCAATGAGGAGGCCTTAGATCCCCCGCAACCAAAAATTAAAACGGCCACCCGACCGGACAGACGACCTCACGGCCACCATAGAGCGGCAAGCAATGCCGCACATAAGCCAATACGCGATCCACGCGAAGGCTTGCATCAAAAGGACGGCACAACCAGATCCATCTATGGACCACGCAAGCGCGCTACAGCATACGATGCAACACACCAAACATCCGAACACCACGGTACACCCAGATACAGGGGTGCCGCACACCCCCTATGTTTCACCGATGAGGTGCTGGACCATGAATTTCTAGAGGGATTCAAACCAGTAAACATAGAGGCATACGACGGAACACTATATCCTCCACATCCATATGGCTCGAGGAGATGATCTCCACGCCATTAAGTATTTACCCCTCAAACTCAAAGGGCCAGCTCGGCACTGGCTTAAAAGCCTCCCCGAAAGCTCCATTGGAAGCTGGGAAGAGCTCGAAGACGCTTTTCGAGCAAATTTTCAAGGGACTTATGTCCGACCTCCGGACGCGGACGATTTGAGCCATATAACTCAACAGCCCAGAGAGTCAGCCGAAAGCTTTGGAACAGGTTTCTTACTAAAAAGAACCAAATAGTCGACTGTCCGGACGCCGAAGCCTTGGCAGCTTTTAAGCATAGCGTCCGTGACGAATGGCTTGCCAGACACCTCGGCCAAGAAAATCCGAGAACAATGGCAGCATTAACAAGCCTCATGACCCGCTTTTGCACGGGTGAGGATAGCTAGCTAGCCAGATGCAGCACCAGCGACCCCAGTACATCCGAAGTTAGAGATGGAAACGGGAAATCACGGCGCAGCAACAATAATAAGCGCCATAGTAAAGAAGACAACCCGAAGAGCACGATAGTAAACGCCGGATTCAGAAGCTCTCGGCCAGGTCAGCAAAAGCCGCCCTCTAAATGCGCCAGAGATGAACTGTCCAGCCTCAACAAAATTCTAGACCAAATATGTCAGATCCATAGCTCCCCTGGGAAATCCGCTAATCATACCCACAAAGAATGTTGGGTCTTTAAGCAGTCCGGCAAGCCCAACGCCGTAAACAAGGGGGAGGATACACCAAGCGAAGACGAGGATGAGCCTCTCAAGCAAGAGACTAGGGAACAAAAGAAATTTCCACCAGAAGTCAAAACAGTAAATGTGTTACACGTGATCAAGGGGAGAAACAAAGAGGCACTCTCAGAGAAATATGCCCAAGGGCCTATCACCGCGGAGTCCTGCCATTGGTCATCTCAGCCGATCACTTTCGACCATCGGGATTACTCAGCAAGTATCCGGCGTGCAGGATGGGCTACTGTAATGCCCTCGATGCGGCTATATCTCCCACTTGTCGAGGCACGACTTAGAGGCATAACCGCATTGAAAGCAATGTCACAAGTTAGGCAATCTTCACAGCATCCCATGTAATATAGATAATAAAAGGGGAGATACATAGTTGGCTTACACTCGCCACGTCAATCAAAGTACATAAATAGCATTGCATCAATCAAACACTCATGGCCCGACTACGGTGCCAAAATAAAAGATAAACCACAACATGCGACACGGTCCCGATCGCCCCAACTGGGCACCACTACGGATCATCAGGGAAAGACACATAGTAACGGCGTGAGTCCTCGTCGAACTCCCACTTGAGTTCAAGCGTGTCATCTGGAACTGAGTCATCAGGCCCTGCATCTGGTTTGGAAGTAATCTGTGAGCCATAGGGACTCAGCAATCTCGCACCCTCGCGATCAAGACTATTTAAGCTTATAGGTAAGGCAAGGTAAATATGTGGAGCAGCAGCAAGCGACTAGCATATATGGTGGCTAACCTGTTCGCAAAAGAGAGCGAGAAGAGAAGGCAAGGCGCGAATGAATAACTAGAGAACAACCAGCGACAAGCATTACTCCGACACCGTGTTCACTTCCCGGACTCCGTCGAGAAGAGACCATCACGGTAACTCACACAGTTGATTCATTTTAATTAAGTTAAGGTTCAAGTTATCTACAACCGGACATTAACAAATTCCCATCTGCCCATAACCGCGGGCACGGCTTTCGAAAGTTCAAATCCCTGCAGGGGAGTCCCAACTTAGCCCATGACAAGCTCTCACGGTCAATGAAGGAATAGACCTCCTCCCGAGACATTCCGATCAGACTCGCTATCCCGGTTCTACAAGACATGTCGACAAGTTAAAACCAATCCAGCAACACCGCCCGAATGTGCCGACAAATCCCGATAGGAGCTGCACATATCTCTTTCCCAGGGCACACTCAGATTGTCCTAGATACAGGTAGGCCAACCCAGAGTTGCCCCTGGTGGCCACCGGCAGCTGACAGGTGGACCAACACTCAGAGGAGCACTGGCCCGGGGGGGTTTAAAATAAGATGACGGAAACCGCGTAAGGAACGCAAAAATGGTAAAACCAAGGTTGGGCATTGCTGGATAAGCTTTAATCAAGGGGAACTATCAAGGGGTTCCCATTATCACCCAACCGCGTAAGGAACGCAAAAATCCGGGAACATAACACCGATATGACGGAAACTAGGGCGGCAAGAGTGGAACAAAACACTAGGCGAGAGGCCGAGCCTTCCACCCTTTACCAAGTATGTAGATGCATTAAGTTAACAAGATAATATAATGATATCCCAACAAGTAAATAATGTTCCAACAAGGAACGGTCTCCAATCTTCACCTGCAACTAGCAACGCTATAAGAGGGGTTGAGCAAAGCGGTAACATAGCCAATCAACGGTTTGCTAGGACATGGTGGGTTAGAGGTTGGACATGGCAAATAGGGAGGCATGATAAGCAAGTGGTAGGCATCGTAGCATAGGCATAGCAAAAGAGCGAGCATCTAGCAAAGCAAAGATAGTAGTGATTTCGAGGGTATGATCATCTTGCCTGCAAAGTTGTCAGAGTTGACTGGATCCTCGAAAGCAAACTCAACAGGCTCCCCGTTAGCGAACTCATCTCCCGGCTCTACCCAAACAAGACAAACAAGCAAACGGAACAAAATCAACCATGTGCAAACTCAAACAACATGATGCAAACATAGTATGCTATGCGGGATGCGACAAGTGATGCATATGCAAGATTTGACAAGGAAGGAATGAACCTGGCCTCAACATGGAAATCCAAGTGTTCCACTGGAAAGGTGAGATGAAATCGCTTGAAAACGATATAAAGAACGCCGGAATCGGAGTCATGGTTTGGAAATGGCAAGCAATTCAAATATGGCACCGGTCTGCGATATACAACAAGTAGACACCTAAATGCAACAAGATGAACATGCTACAGCACCCAAACATGACAACAAAAAACATGGCAAGGATCCATACATGATGCTTAACAAAAGATGAACACCGAGCTACGGCCAATTCATCCATTAAGAGGTTCAAACAAGCATGGCAAAAATGCATTTGGTAAACAGATTTCAGACTTAGTGAAATTAACACTTGTCTGGAATTTCAGATCAGGTAGCACACTTTGGAGCATGAAAACTATATTCTGCACGACCTGAACAAGGCAAAGTAAAGCATGGCATGGAGACACTCAACGATCTTAACAAAAGTCCCTTAGTGACCTTGAGCCAAAAGGGATCAGAAAATACATTTGCAAGCATGTGAACATGGCAAAAACATAATCAGCTCTCAGACTTGGTGAAAAACTGGAGCATGCAAATCAGATATCAAGTAGGCATGTTTATGAGCTCGATGCACTCACTACAGAGCATGTCATGACAATCTAAGCATACACCCAACAAGAATATACATTATACAAGCTAGACATGGCAAGAACAATAACATATCATGCACGGATCAACTATAACATCCTCGGCAATATCGCTAACAAGTAGACAATCTGCCCAGATTCACGAAATAGCAAAAATAGAGATCGATTGCTCAAGCTAGGGTGCTCCATAATTGCAAACAAAGACATGGATGTATAGAGCACTACAAGATTAACAAAACATCCTTACTGATCAACCTCAAAAGAGGCACGGATCACTAGGAAACAACATGAACATATGGCATATTGAAATAAACAGATCAAGGACTGGAATTGCTAAGTCCCTGAAATCAGCATTAACGAATGCTCCACTTTGCAAGCTTGTGCTAGTCACCACACACATCACAAAAATACATGGGTTGCACCTCTGGAAAGATGGCAAAACTTATAACAAAACACATGTTGAGCTCGGGGGCATATCATGCACACAATAATCATGGCAAAAATGACAAATATCTAATTGGAGCAGCAGATCTGACAATTATCTCAAATAGCACTCTTCCAACAGCATTTCGGGCGTCAAGATGAACTAAAATGAAAATTATGCAACAAGATGAAATGATGAGCTCTCTGAGACGAACATTTTGATATGCTATACGCGCAAAACGGATCTACGGATGCGGAGTTACGGCATGACGAACATGGGCATTTGAATCAGAAATCTCGGGGACTTGGTAGATTTCGAGGGGGGGAGAAAGTCAACCTATGTGAGTTTTCAGATCTGGGCGCGGTGAACGAGGATCGCCAGAGGAAGGCCGCGCGGTGGCCGGAGGAGAAGAGGGAGGTCGCCGGCGATGTCGAGGTTGCCGGATCCGGTCGCTCCTTGACCGGATCTGGCCGAAGGAGGGGGAACTCCGGCGAGCTCCTGCAGGGAGGCGCGGCGCGGGGCTCGGAGGAGGTGTGCAACTGCGGCGGCGGCGGGGCGCTCCAGGCACCGGCGGGGAGCAGGCCGCGGCGGGGCGGCGAGCTCCGGCAGCTGTGAGGCGGGCGACCACGGGCGGGCGGCGCCCAAGCGGCGGCGGCGGCGGAATGGGCCGCGGGGGCCCGGTTCGGGCTCCGTGGGCCTCGGGCGTCGGTGGGTCGGTGGGATGAGATGGCGCAGCGTGGTTCGTCGGCGGAGGCGGCGGACGTGTCCGGTTGCGGCCGGACGTGTCCGATGCGCGCGAGGAGGATGGATCTAGGGTTAGGGGGAGAGTGGAACCGCGAATTTCGGAGGGGGGGTGTATATATAGGCATAGAGGGAGCTAGGAGAGTCCAAATGAGGTGTGGTTTTCGGCCATGCGATCGTGATCGAACGCTCTAGATGATGGAGAGGGTTTTGGTGGGTTTTGGGCCAACTTGGAGGGGTGTTGGGCTGCAACACACACGAGGCCTTTTCTGTCCCTCGGTTAACCGTTAGAGCATCAAACGAAGTCCAAATGGTACAAAACTTGACAGGCGGTCTACCGGTAGTAAACCAAGGCCGCTTGACAAGTCTCGGTCCAATTCGGAAATGGTTAATCCCCACACACGAAAGAAAGGTAGAAATGAATACCGGAGGAGAACGGAGCGCCGGAATGCAAAATGGACAACGGGGAAAATGCTCGGATGCATGAGACGAACACGTATGCAAATGCAATGCACATGATGACATGATATGAGATGCATGACAACGACAACAACACACGGAGGCAAAGACCCGAACCCAAGAAAATAAAATAACTTAACACCGGAAACGGCAAGAGTTGGATTACATATTAGGTAAATCATATCCGGGGTGTTACAGCTGCCTTGGTGTTAGACCCAATAATTGAGGGATACCACTTCACACGAGTCCTGATGGACGGTGGCAGCAGTCTAAACCTGATATATCAGGACACAATCCAAAAAATGAGGATAGACCCAACGAACATTTGCCACAGCAATACTACCTTTAAAGGAGTAACGCCAGGCCCAGGGGCTCATTGCACGGGCTCCCTGCTACTAGAGGTTATATTCGGCTTCCCCGATAACTTCCGTAGCGAACATTTAACCTTCCACATTGCTCCGTTCCAAAGTGGCTATCAAGCACTACTTGGACACGAAGCTTTCACTCGCTTTAATGCAATACCGCATTACGCTTCCCTCACGCTCAAGATGTCTGGTCCACGTGGCATCATTACAGCGAATGGAAATATCGAGCGATCTTTGCGCGCTGAAGAGAGTGCGACTGCCTTGGCAGCCGCACACTAAAAACGGCCTCACCAACTAAAGCATTTGATAGGTCGTCAAGACCACGGACACGGTTAGACGAGTCCGGCGCAGCTATATGTAATTCATACAAGTTTGATGGCCACTCCCCTATTACAAATACAAGGGGCTCAACATGCGGAGACAAGTGGCAATTTTTACTCATCTCGAATTATACATGGTGTCTTTAAAACTACCTTTTTGCACGACAACTTTTCACCTAAGTTTGTCTCTTTTACAGATGACCATCGTGCTACACCCGTCCAGGATACGGCACAACGGAGACACAGGCGCAGACGTGCAGCAGGGACCCGTTCCAAGGATTCCTTTTAGATTAAGACCCTGCGTAAACCTTTTTTACTGTGTCTTGTTGATACACATCCCTCGGATTCTCAGTACAATTGAGAAGGATGCTGACGTCTTGGCATGTGGCCACGTCAGAATAATGCACGTACCTGGACACAAGGGGCACTATTTAGGCCCGGTTTATACCATAAACACCGAATACCTTAGGGAGTGTTCGGCATCGTGAGTTTGGCCTTATATGCATCAGCTCCGAATCATGTCTTTGGTCAAATGTTGGGTTTGCCTGGCTCCTGTGTTTTGGTGCCTTACGTTCCGCTCTATCGGCTAAGGCAGCACCAGGAGAACTACAGCAATTGTGCCCTGGTTCATCCGGACGAGCACCTCAATAGAGAAAGCCGAAAACTGACTGTCATGATATAGGGCGAGACTGGTCAACCACTCGATGACCTATCGGAATGTTAGAATTCCTCCACCTTAACGAAGGGCCGTTTCCCGGCCAGGCATATATGCACCCCGAGTTCGGGAGAGTGCAGAGCCACCAAGGGCTATATAGTAGCCCCACCGTCAAACTCCTATGGCTAAGTGAAAGTGTTAAAGCATTCTAGTCTGGTTGCCTCATTCGCTGCGCTATCACCTCCTTAATAGGACCAAGACGTTGGGTTAAGTGTGAGCACGCGTCTTCTGCGAGCACCTCCTTATTATATGCGTGGGGGTAGAAGCCGGCGACTGCAATCTTTCAGGTTATATAAATATATAAATAAATGGCCGCACAAGAGGCATCATATTACTTTCAGGCAAAAGTATAAACACAGCCTTAATACATTTCATAAAAACATTGTGTTTACAATGGGAATACATGTCACTCAAACATAATATTCTTCGAGCACTGGGCCTCTATCAAACGAGCACCCTCAAGAACTTCTTCAAAATAGTGCTCGGCAGCCACTCGGCCTATAGCCGAACCCTGCGCCGCAACAGTGGTAGCATCCATCTCCGCCCAATATGCTTTGACACGAGCAAGGGCCATCCGCGAACCTTCTATGCACGCCGACCTCTTCATCGCATTGATGTGCGGCACCGCACCAAGGAACTGCTGCACTAAGCTGAAATAGCTGTTCGGCTTCGGCTTCCCCGGCCACAGATGATCTACGATGGACCTCATGGCAAGTCCGGACAATCTATTAAGTTTGGCCCATTCGGCTAGGTGATCAGTCAAGGGAAGCGGACGCTCTGGAACGTTAAATTGCGACCAGAACAGCTTGTCCACTTCACGATCTGTTTGATCTCGGAAGTATTCGACCGCATCGACAACGCTCGCTGCCAAATCCATATATGCGTCTGCCGAACTCCACAGCCGATCCAGAGGGGCATACCGCGGATCTCCGAACTTCCTCTGCAGCAGAAAGGGCTTCCCAGCCGCAATATCCCCGGCTTCACGCAGCTCCTCTTTCTTCGCCCTCATAGCAGAGCGGGTGTCTTTGGTCGCCACCGTGGCCTTTTCATGGTCCGCTGCCTTCACTCGGTTCTCTTCTTCAAGGAACTAGCAATGGTCGGCAGTGTCTTTTAACTTTACGGCCATCTCTTGGCCATCTTCTCTTTGCTTTCGCAATGCGCGGCCATCTCGGCTCTTAACTCTTCGGCCGCCTTCAAAGCAGCCGCATTAGTAATTCTCGCTTGTTCCCTGGCTCGGGCAAGTTCCGCCTGAAGGCTCTCCACGGTGGGAGCTCCGTCTGTAGTCACAACATATTAAAGATATTGGCATCATGCTGCTCTTACTATGTGACATTCACCAGAAAACATTACTTACCCTGTGACTCGTCAAGCCGCTTGTTAACAAGCTCGATGTCGGCGTCTGCCGCATCCAGTTGCCGCTTTGGTTCGGCAAACTCATTAGTCTAGCTAGCCACCGGAGCTTCCACCACCTGCACATAAAGGCAGTTTGGTTATTACCTGGGACTATGATCCTCTGTTCGCCGCCATTCTCGACAACAACTAGAGTCTCAGGGGCTACTATCTACACAGGGGCACCTAAACATGTGCGGTACTATCAAAAAATATATCATTTCACGTACCTCAAAGCCTGTCAGTAGACTCATAAAGGCTTCATGCAATCCCCTTTCGGCGGACGAAATTCTTTTCATCACTGTACCCATCAACATACGGTGTTCTTCTGAGATGGCCGCTCGCTCCAACAACTCCCTCAGTACGTCCGACCGCATACCAGACGGTGTCGGACTCTTTTGTTTGCTCTCTTCAAGAGCCGGACGCTGGGGACTTTGGGTGACTATAGGATTATCTTCTGGCCTCACCGGATCTGGAGAGGCCCTCCGTGACGACACTTCAAGGTCGCCCGCTTCTTGAGTGGGGGAGTCCGGGGGAGGCGTTTCGCTCTCCATCATCTCCGGAAGAAGATCCCCCGAAGACGAGCTCTGTTGAGAGGGGCTAAGGTCCGAACTGCAAGATAAAGGCTTCGGTTATTTTCCTCAGAGGTAAGGTAGTATATCTTCACTATTAAAATACTTTTTGATTACTTACAGCTCGTTGGAGGGCTGATCCCCGCGCGGACTTTGTGCGGCAAGAGCACCCTCCAAGGCAGGACCCTCTGGTGGAGATTTCTTCTCCCGTTTGGAAACATTAGTTTCCAGAGCTTCAGAGGTAGTCCTCTTCCTTCCCCAAAGTGAGAGAAGGTCGGATTCTTCCCTTTGGTTATCCTCCTTCACGGAGGCGCTCATTCCCTCGGTTGGAATTGGTAGCGATGGGGCCCGCTCTCGCCCTCGTTATTCCCCCCTTTATCTTCATTTGAGGGCTCCGGGCAAGGTGCTAGCTCGAGCATCTTTTCTAGTACCGGATTTTCTAAACCCTCAGGAAGGGGGCTGAACACCGAATCATCTTCGCCTTTGTTAGCCAGTCCTGGTCAAAGAGCAATTTCTCAAAATGACGTCATGATAAATAAAAGATGGCGTGTTCGGCTAGAGGATTACTTACCTGTTCGGCGGTGCGGTTGCTGCTCAGGCCCACATCCTCGGTAGTATCCGGACACTCTACTTGGGGTCCGAAGAATGATTTATACATCTCCTCGTGCGTCAGGCCGAGGAAATTCTGAATAGAGCCCGGTACTTCTGGGTTGAACTCCCACATGCGGAGGGGTCGGCGTGTGCATGGCTGGATTCGTCGAACCAGCATGACTTGCACCACCATAACTAGACTGAAATCTCCTTCGAAGAGATCTTGAATGCGGCTCTGCTATACAGGCACGTCCTTGGCTGGACCCCAGCTCAGCCCTCTGCTAATCCATGACATCAGTTGTGGTGGAGGGCCCGAGCGGAAAGCAGGGGCAGCCACCCACTTGGCACTTCTGGGAGCCATGATGTAAAACCACTCCTGTTGCCATAATCCGGACACCTCTGGAAAGGAACCCTTTGGCCATGGAGCTCCAGTGATCTTGCGTATTAATGCGCCTCCGCACGCTACATGCTGCCCTTCGACCGTCTTCGGCTTCATGTCAAAGGTCTTGAGCCACAGGCTGAAGTGGGGGGTAATGCGGAGGAAGGCCTCACACACAACAATAAATGCCAAGATGTGGAAAAAGGAGTCCGGGGCTAGATCGTGGATGTCTAGCCCGTAATAGAACATCAAACCCCTTACGAAGGGATCCAAAGCGAGGCCTAGACCTTGGAGGAAGTGGGAGATGAACACGACGTCTTCGTTGGGTTCAGGAGTAGGGACGACCTGCCCTCGGGCAGGCAGCCAATGCGAAACCTCGGCGGTCAGGTGTCTGGCCTCCCTCAACTTCTTGATATCTTCTTCCGTAACGGAGGAGGGCATCCATCGACCTTGAAGGCTGGATCCGTACATGATTGAAGATCCGGAGCACCTGACCTGGGCTTTGGGTGTTAGACCTCGAGGCAGGGGAAGGATTCGATTGAGCACGGGAGGGAAAAAAAGTAAAGCCTTGTCCCTTTATAAAGAGCGTGAATATC
The DNA here is from genome assembly GCF_003073215.2 of Triticum urartu. Classification (NCBI taxonomy): domain Eukaryota; kingdom Viridiplantae; phylum Streptophyta; class Magnoliopsida; order Poales; family Poaceae; genus Triticum; species Triticum urartu. The sequence goes on along the minus strand of NC_053025.1, from coordinate 85,375,608 downwards.
AAGTGTCCTCTCCGTGTCCGTTTGGGACTTGCCTATAATCTAGGAGTCCTAGACACGGTTGGGTTACCGACGACCGTATTGATGAGAATCCTATAATTAGGGGAACACGATCTTTGCTTTGACAAGACGTGTCAAAAAACTGCCTCACATTATGTGCGGGGCTAGTTAAAGGAAATGGTTCGAATAATCACCGGGCCATGGCATATCCTCATGTTGCCAAAACAAGTCAGCTGATTAGATTTGTGGAAATATTATTCTCTCTACGGTGGTATGTGGAACTTATTTTGCAGGGTCGGACACTATCCTTGTATTCAAATTCTTCCGTGGCATATTCATAGGAGGAACTCGACTTGCAATGCCGAAGACAATACTGCACGCCGGACTCATCGTCATTGAAGCCTGGTTCAGGGGCTACTGAGGGAGTCCTGGATTAGGGGGTCTCTGGACAGCCGGACTATATATTTCGGTCGGACTGTTAGACTATGAAGATACAAGATCGAAGACTTTGTCTTGTGTCTGGATGGGACTCTACTTGGCGTGGAAGGCAAGCTAGGCAATACGGATATGTGTATCTCCTCCTTTGTAACCGACCTTGTGTAACCCTAACCCTCTCCGGTGTCTATATAAACCGGAGGGTTTTGGTCCATAGGAAAACATACAATCATACCATAGGCTAGCTTCTAGGGTTTAGCCTCTCTGATCTCGTGGTAGATCTACTCTTGTACAACCCATATCATCAATATTAATCAAGCAGGACGTAGGGTTTTACCTCCATCAAGAGGGCCCGAACCTGGGTAAAACATCGTGTCCCCTGCCTCCTGTTACCATCTGCCTTAGACGCACAGTTTGGGACCCCCTACCCGAGATCCGCCGGTTTTGACACCGACACCAGCCCAGTAGTTTTTTTTTCTGAAAATGGCTAGCCCAGTTCTTTTGTGATTTGTCAAGTAAGTCGCTTTATCAGGCCTGCTGGGCTGCAAATCTTTCAAGATGAGGAGAGCTTCATTCGGCTAGCCGAGAAAATGGCCTATCAGTAATGAGAAATGGGCTGTACATTTTTAAAACACATCAAACCGACAATTATTTTCAAATATCTTTTTTTCATTTCGAGATTTTAAATTGCATTGATTTTTATGCGTGGACAATTTACTGGATTTTATATTGATATACATTTATTTTTAAAATTAGTCTGATTGTGACTCAAAATACCGGGATTAAAAACAGTTCAGACCGCACCGACATATGCAAAATTTCGTATAATTTTTTAACCGTGGACACAACATGGGCTGTAATGCTAGCATAAAGAATATGGGCTCCAAAAAAACCCGTAAGAATTAGCAAATGGGCTGTAAATTATTTGAAATAATGGCAGGTGGGTTGTATGCTGTTTTCCACAGATTTGAGGCTTTTCATAGATGGCATGTATACTGTTGGATGTACATCCAACGGCCATCGTGCTTCTTCAATCTCTGCTCTTCCTGCTCCATCCGCTCAAACAAGCGCCGGCAGGACTGCCTGCTCCCTCCTCCCCGCGGCCGGTTGTGCTGCTGCGCAGGCCTCACCGCCCCACCGTACTCCCATCGCTGGCCTAGCCATCCCTCTACTCACCCACACCTGCTGTTATTCTCCGGCGACGGCAGACGAACCAGTAAACCCTCGTCCAGTCATACTCCCCTCCGCATGGGAAACAAAAACAACGGCCGATTCTTCCCTACCTCCGTGTCGTTTCCTTCCTAGGCCTCGCCGTCGTCCACCGCCCTGGTGCTCTCGGCGTGGCGTGGTCAGCGTGGTCAACGATCGACATGCATCTGAAGTGGACTGTACGTGGAGAGCCTGACAGCTGGGTCCACGGCCGCACGCAAGGAAATGCCTCCTTATTACACGCAAAATAATGATTTCCTCCACTTGACATCTGGGACTCACCAAAATGGCCTCTGTATTTCGCGAAAAAAACGTTACCGCCGCTGATAGCTCGGACCCACTAGCTATATCTTCGCACGCAAGGAAGTGCCTCCTTATTACGCACAAAAAAATGAATACTCCCCCTGCTAGCTGGGACCCAGTATAGTGGGCCTACTAAGTTGACGGGGACGAAGGGCTTTGTCAACTTAGTCAATATGCACGATTCCAGCTTGACTGGCCGTACGATGTCCATCCAACGGCCATAGTGCTTCTTCAACCTCTGGTCTTCTTGCTCCAGCCACCCAAACCAGCGCCGGTCGTGTCGCCTACTCCTGCCTCCCGTGGCCGGCTGTGCTGCCGGGGAGGCCTCACCGCCCCCATACTACTCCCACCGCTAGCCAGGCCATCCCTCCACTCCACTCACCCACACCCCCTGTTATTCTATGGCGACGGTAGCACAGCCGAACCAGTGAACCCTCGTACTCCTCTCCGCGTGGGCATCCACTACCGCATCTTCCCCGGCTCCGTGTCGTCCCCTTCCTAGGCCTCGCCGTCGTCCACCGCCGTGGTGCTATCAGCGCGGCGTGGTCAATGTGGTCAACGACCAAATTCCATCAAAAGAATACTGTACGTGGAGAGGCTGACAGCTGGGTCCACGGCAGCCGCAAGGAAGTGCCTCCTTATTACGCAGAAAATAATTATTCCTCCACCTCACAGCAGGGACCCACCGGACGCCCACCAGTATATCATGAAAAAAATGTTTGCCCCTGACTGCTAGGACCCACCCGACGGGCCACCGTATTTCGCGAAAAAACGTTCCCCCTGCTGTCAGGTCAGACCCACCGGAAGTGCCTCCTTATTACGCACAAAAAAGGAATACCCCCCTGCTAGCTGGGACCCACCTTAGTGGCAGGCTGACTTGTGGGCCTACTAAGTTGACGGCGACGGAGGGCTTTGTCAACTTAGTCAATATGCACGATTCTAGCTCCAGTGACCGTACGATGTCCATCCAACGGCCGTAGTGCTTCTTCAACCTCTGGTCTTCTTGCTCCAGCCACCCAAACCAGCGCCGGTCGTGCCTCGTGCTCCTGCCTCCCGCGGCCGATTGCGATGCGTCAGAGGCCTCACCGCCCCCTACTACTCCCACCGCTGGCCAGGCCATCCCTCTACTCACCCACAGCCCCTGTTATTCCACGGAGACGGCAGCCTCACACCGCAGTGAACCAGTGAACCCTCGTACTCCTCTACGCGTGGGCATCCACTGCCGCGTCTTCCCCGGCTCCTTGTCGTCCCCTTCCTGGCCTCGCCGTCGTCCACCGCCCTGGTGCTCTTGGCTCGGCGTGGTCAACGTGGTCAAGGAACGACTTCCATCGGACATGGACTGTACGTGGAGAGGCTGACAGTTGGGTCCACGGCCACAGCAAGGAAGTGCCTCCTTATTACGTGCAAAATAATTATTCCTCCACCTGACAGCAGGGACCCACCGGATGGGCCACGAGTATTTTGTGAAAAAAATCTTTCCCCCCTGACTGCTGGGACCCACCGAACGGGCCACCGTATTTCGTGAAAAAAACGTCCCCCCCCCGCTGTCAGCTCGGACCCACCGGAAGTGCCTCCTTATTACGCACAAAAAAATGAATACTCCCCCGGCTAGCTGGGTCCCACCTTGGTTGGAGGCTGACTTGTGGGCCTACTAAGTTGACGGGGACGAAGGGCTTTGTCAACTTAGTCAATATGAACGATTCTAGCTCAAGCGATCGTACGATGTCCATCCAACGGCCGTAGTGCTTCTTCAACCTTTGGTCTTCTTGCTCCAGCCGCCCAAAGCAGCGCCGGTCGTGCCGCATGCTCCTGCCTCCCGTGGCCGGCTGTGCTGCCGCACAGGCCTCACCGCCCCTACTATTCCCACCGCTGTCCAGGCCCTGCGGCGATGGCAGCCTCACACCGTAGCCGAACCAGTGAACCCTCGTAGTCCTCTCCGCGCGGGCTTCCACTTCTGTGTCGTCCCCTTCCTAGGTCTTGCCGTCGTCCACCGCCGTGGTGCTCTCTGCGTGCCATGGTCAACGTGGTCAACGAACGACTTCCATCGGAAGAGTACTGTACGTGGAGAGGCTGACAGTTGGGTCCACGGTCACAACTCAGTTTTTTTGTGATTTGCCAAGTAAGTCGCTTTGTCAGGCCTGTTGGGCTGCAAATCTTTCAAGACGAGGAGAGCTTTCATTCGGCTGGCCGAGAAAATGGCCCATCTGTAATGAGAAATGGATTGTACATTTTTAAAACACATCAAACCGGCAATTAGTTTCAAATATCTTTTTTTTCATTTCAAGATTTTAAATTACATTTATTTTTATGCGTGGAGAATTTGTTGGATTTTATATTGATACACATTTATTTTTAAAATCAGTTTGAATGTGAGTCGAAATTTCAGGATTAAAAACAGTTCGGACCGCACCGAAATATGCAAAAATTTCGTATAATTTTTTAACCATTGCCACAATATGGACTTTAATGCTAACAAAAAGAATATGGGCTCCAAAAAAAACCTTAAGAATTAGCAAATTGGCTATAAATTATTAGAAATAATGGCAGATGGGTTGTATGCTATTTACCATAGATTTGAGGCTTTCCTAAGAAAAGGTTGACGCACAAGCACAGACTGTTGGATGTCCATCCAACGGTCGTTGTGCTTCTTCAATCTCTGCTCTTCCTGCTCCAGCCGCTCAAACAAGCGCCGGCGGGACTGCCTGCTCCCTCCTCCTCGCGGCCGGCTGTGCTGCCGCACAGGCCTCACCGCCCGACCATACTCCCATCGTTGGCCTAGCCATCCCTCTACGCACCCACACCTTCTGTTATTCTCCGGCGATGGCAGACGAACCAGTAAACCCTCGTACAGTCGTACTCCCCTCTGCGTGGGAAACAACTGCCGAGTCTTCCCTGCCTCCGTGTCATCCCCTTCCTAGGCCTCGCCGTCGTCCACCGCCCTGGTGCTCTCAGCGCGGCGTGGTCAACGTGGTCAAGGAACGACTTCCATCAGACATGGACTGTACATGGAGAGGCTGACAGCTGGGTCCACGTCCGCAGCAAGGAAGTGCCTCCTTATTACGCGAAAAATAATGATTCCTCCACCTGGCAGCTAGGACCCACCGAACGGGCCACTGTATTTCGCGAAAAAAGCGTTTCCCCCTGACTGCTGGGACCCACCAGCTACATCTTCACACGCAAGGAAGTGCATCTGGGCAAAAAAATGATTCGCCCCCTGACTGTTGGGACCCACTAGCTACATCTTCGCAGGCAAGGAAGTGCCTGACAGTCGGGACCCACCTGGTCGAAGCGTACGTAGCGTTGTCATTCTGGTCGCGAACGTGTACGTACATATATACTGGTCGATGTAGAGGCGCGCACGTGTCGTAGTAGAGGCGCGCACGTAGCATGTACACGTACGTACAGCGGCCAGGGTGCAAGAAAGAAAATACGGCCACGTATGTATACATACGGGCGGGGTCTCGAACGCCTACTCGCGCATACGTACGGCCAGGGCTCGTGTACATGGCTGGGTCGGAACGGAGAAACAGCGTCGTCATCGTGTTCATGGGGAGGCAACGGAATGCGTCATGTTCATGGGGAGGCAACAGAATGCGTCGTGTTCATAGGGAGGCAATGGAATGCGTCATGTTCATGGGGAGGCAACGGAATGCGTCATGTTCATCGAGAGGGCTTGGACGGAACAGGCGATGGAAACGAGGCCTGGCGTACCGCAGAACGGAGGGAACGGCCTTGTGTTCGACCGGCCACGTTCGAAATGGGATCCTGTTGATCGGGAGGGGTCTGGCGTACCGCAAAATGGAGGAAACAGACCTCCTACGGTCGAAACGGGGGTCCTGTTGATCGAGAGGGGTGTGGCGTACCGCAAAACGGACGAAACGGACTTGTGTTGGAGCGCTACGGTCGAAACGGGGGTCCTGTTCATCGGGAGGGGTGTGGCGTACCGCAAAACGAGACTCCACCGTCGACCCCCTCCAGCCTCCACGAGCTATTGTTCATCCACCGTCGACCTCCTCCAGCCTCCACCTGTGACTGTTCATCCACGGGCTCCTGTTCATCCAGCCTCCACCGCGTGCTACTCCATCGGCTACTGTTCAACCACCCCTCTCCACGGGCTCCTGTTCAACCACCCCTCCACGGGCTACTGTTCATCCTGCCCTCCACCTTCTACTATTCATCTTGCCCTCCACGGGGTGGTCCTGTTCATCCAGCCCTCCACGAGGTCCTATTCATCCAGCCCCAACCGGCTCGATCGATCGGGGTCCTGTTCATCAAGAGGCAACACCACGGGGTCCAGTTCATCCACCCCCACCGGGAACTGTTCATCCAACCCCCCCCCCCCCCCCCCCCCCCGCGCAACACTCACTATTCATCCAGAGGCAGCATCGATCGGCTTCAGTTAGCAGCAGTAGCGAAGGGGGTTCAGTTAACAGCCATCGATCGATCGCTCGGGTTCAGTAACGTGTAGCCTACAGTGCAATCGCTCGGGTTCAGTTAGAGCCCAACGCCTCGCTCGGGTTCAGTTAGAGCCAACGCCTCGCACACACGCACGTACGTGTACGAGAGAAATGCGCATCGCTCGGCCCCCGACCTCCCACCGTAACCGGGAACTCCCCAAAATTTTCCTCCCCCTCGCTTCTACCACGGTTTTTTCCGTCATGGACGGCCCAAAGAATGTCATGCAGCTGCGTCTCTGGCCCGCCCAGGACGAAAAGTCCATTTTCTATCATGATTTTTTGTCATAGAAGTAGGAGCCCACCACATCTACGATGATACCAGGTTTTGTCACAATTATCGTCATAGAAGTGTCATATGTATGACATAAAATTTTTTCCTTCGGCCCAAAATGTCACGGATGTGTCTTTTTTTGTAGTGATAATTTGTGACGAGCAAGTAACAATAGTAGTAACAAAAGTGCAGCAAGGTAGCCCAATCCTTTTGAGGCAAAGGATAGGCCAAATGGTCTCTTATGATAAGCAAAGCATTCTTGAGGGTACAAGGGAATTTCATCTAGTCACTTTCATCATATTGGTTCGACTTGTGTTCGGTACTTTGATAATTTGATATGTGGGTGGACCAGTGCTTAGGTGTTGTTCTTACTTGAACAAACCTCCTTCTTATGATTAACCCTCCCACAAGCATCCGCAACTACAAGAAAACTATTAAGAATAAATTCTAACCAAAGCATTAAACTTTTGGATCCAATCAGCCCCTTACAGAATAGCGCATAAACTGGGGATTAAGCTTACGTCACTCTCGCAACCCATCATCTAATTGCGACTCCACAATGCATTCCCGTAGGCCCAAATATGGTGAAGTGTCATGTAGTTGACGTTCACATGACACTGTTGGATTACGGGTTCCGGCAAACCCTTGTGAGGTTCGAACTCCGGGGTGCGCACGAAGTACTCTTTCCCCTAGCTCGCTTGCTCAATAATTCCACAGTCTAGCTCGATGAACCCAAAGAACATGAGACATAGATGTTTATATTTGTTCGGGCCACCGTGTGGTGTAATACCCTACTCCAGTGTGGTGGTGGATTGCCTCGAGGGCTAAGGATGAACTGGTATAGTGGATGAACAGCCTCCGGAGGAGAGGTCTTCTTGAGCTCGGTGAGCTGGTGGATGTGAGGATGGAATGGAACCAATCCAGGATCAGTCTCCCCTTTTTCCTCCCCTCTCTATCCCTTATCTCTCTTCTTCCCCCTTCTATGGTGGTGGCTAGGTCCTATTTATAGAGGCCTTGGTCCTCTTCCCAAATGTTAGGCGGGAAGGGATCCCATAACGACCAAGTTTGAAGGGAGAAAACTAGTACAAGCTATCCTGACAAAAGGTGGTCTTCGCCTGCAAAGGCTCTGGTGGTGATGCTGTTGTGGGCTCCGCGATGACCTCCGTCTTGCCGTTCTTGGGGTCTTGGTCTTGTTGCACGATATGGAAACCTTTGCCTGATGCCTCAGGACCCCGCGCCTGCGCTAGCCGCCTTAGCACCAAAGGGGAAACTGGTACACTCTGGCCTTGGTCGTCATGGCTCACGTCACATGAACCTCATGAGGTGCCCCTTGCATAGATATCTCCGCTCCTCAGGAGCCATCCTAGAGAGGCTGCCCCTAGGTAGGTCTTGGTGTCGTCCTCCTCGCGAGGCTTGGCCCCTTGCGAGGGTCTTGATTTGTTGCTGCTGAAGATGGGCCGTACTAGGCCATTGGTGGAGCCACGCTCTGGGCCGCAGGCAGGCAAATCTAGGCACCGCCGGTCCTAGAACGCCGACAGTAGCCCCCGGGCCCAAGGAGCGCTCGAGCTTGGCTTCGAGGCGAAGCCAAAGGGCAAGTGCGGAGCGCCACGGGCCCCAACCGCTTGCAGCCTTGGTCGTCGCGTGGCGATTGACGAGACGTGGGTGCCTCCGCTTCCCCATGCTGCCTCGGCAACTATTCAACTTGACGAGTCCCTGCTGCATACAGAAGAAAACCATCATTAACGGCGATCATGGAGGCCGATGGTTAGCCTCCCTCTGGCTATAAATGAGGAGGGGGTGGAGCCCCCGTTGCTCATCTACTTCTTCGTGTTGCCTACTTCTTCTTCCTCCTCCTCCTCGTCTCTCCGCCTTGCCGCAACACTCATGGTGCCAACGAAGAGGTTTTCGGTAGCGGAGAAGGGGAAGGTTCGCCAGGAGGGGCCCGGCTCGCCGCTGCCCAAGAGGGGGTGGGGCCGTCCCCGTAAGCACGCCGTGACCCCTGCTGTGGCTCCTCGGGGGCATGGTCGTAGCCCTTCCGGGACTGGCGTCATCCTTGGTGGCCGCAGCGGTGTCTCCTCCCACGGCGAGGGCCGCTCCAGGCAGAGCAGCCCCTGCGCCGAAGGGAGGCGTGATACGTCTCCAACGTATCTATAATTTTGATTGTTCCATGCTATTATATTATCTATTTTAGATGTTTAATGGGATTTAATATGCCCTTTTATATTATTTTTGGGACTGACCTATTAACCGAAGGCCCAGTGCCATTTTCTATTTTTTTGCCTATTTCAGTGTTTCACAGAAAAGGAATATAAAACGGAATCCAAACGGAACGAAACCTTCTCGGGGATCTTTCTTGGAACAAACACAATCCAGGAGACTTGGAGTGGAAGTCAGAGACGCAACGAGGCGGGCACAAGGCAGGAGGGCACGCCCAGGGGGGTAGGCGCGCCCCCACCCTCGTGGGCCCCTCATAGCTCCACCGACGTACTTCTTTCGCCTATATATACTCGTATACCCTAAAAACATCCAGGGTGCCATGAAACCACTTTTCCACCGCCGCAACCTTCTGTACCCGTGAGATCCCATCTGGGGCCTTTTCCGGTGATCTGCCGGAGGGGGATTCAATCACGGAGGGCTTCTACATCAACACCATAGCCTCTCCGATGATGTGTGAGTAGTTTACCACAGACCTTCGGGTCCATAGTTATTAGCTAGATGTCTTCTTCTCTCTCTTTGGTTCTCAATACAAAGTTCTCATCGATGTTCTTGGATATCTATTCAATGTAATATTCTTTTGCGATGTGTTTGCCGAGATCCGATGAATTGTGGATTTATGATCAAGTTTATCTATGAACAATATTTGATTCTTCTCTGAATTCTTATATGCATGATTTGGTATCTTTGCAAGTCTCTTCAAATTATCGGTTTAGTTTGGCCTACTAGATTGATCTTTCTTGCAATGGGAGAAGTTCTTAGCTTTGGGTTCAATCTTACGGTGTCCTTTCCTGGTGACATCAGGGGCAACAAGGCACGTATTTTATTGTTTCCATCGAGGATAAAAAGATGGGGTTTATATCATATTGCTTGAGTTTATCCCTCTACATCATGTCATCTTGCCTAATGCGTTACTCTGTTCTTATGAACTTAATACTCTAGATGCATGCTAGATAGCGATCGATGTGTGGAGTAATAGTAGTAGATGTAGAATCGTCATGATCATGCCTAGATATTCTCATAACTTTGCGCTTTTCTATCAATAGCTCAGCAGTAATTTGTTCACCCACCGTAATATATGCTATCTTGAGAGAAGCACTAGTGAAACCTATGGCCCCGGGTCTATTTTACATCATAAAAGTTTCCGATCTATAATTCTAGTTTACTATTTATTTTATTTTGCAATCTTTACTTTCCAATCTATACAACAAAAATACAAAAAATATTTATCTTACTATCTTTATCAGATCTGACTTTTGCATGTGTCCATGAAGGGATTGACAACCCCTTTTGTCGCATTGGTTGCTAGGTTCTTGATTTTTTGTGCATGTACTAGCCTAATGGATTGATACCTTGGTTCTCAAAAACTGAGCGAAATACTTACACTACTTTGCTGCATCACCCTTTCCTCTTCAAGGGAAAACCAACGCATGCTCAAGAGGTAGCAAGAAGGATTTCTGGCGCCATTGCCGGGGAGATCTACACTCAAGTCAAGACATACCAAGTACCCATCACAAACTCTTCTCCCTCGCATTACATTATTTGCCATTTGCCTCTTATTTTCCTCTCCCCCACTTCACCTTTGTCATTTTATTCGCCCTTTTTCGTTCGCCTCTTTTTGCTTGCGTTCTTGTGTGTTGCATTGATTGTTTGTCACGATGGCTCAGGATAATACTAAATTGTGTGACTTTTCCAATACCAACAACAATGATTTTATTAGCACTCCAATTGCCCTATTACCGATGCTGAATCTTGTGAAATTAATGCTGCTTTGTTGAATCTTGTGATGAAAGATCATTTTTCTGGCCTTCCTAGTGAAGATGTCGCTACCCATCCAAACAACTTTGTTGATTTGTGTGATATGCAAAAGAAGAAAGATGTGGATAATGATATTGTTAAATTGAAGCTATTTCCATTTTCTCTTAGAGATCATGGTAAAACTTGGTTCTCTTCTTTGCCTAAAAATAGTATTGATACATGGAATAAGTGCAAGGATGCTTTTATCTTTAATTATTTTCCTCCCACTTAGATCATCTCTCCTAGAAACGATATTATAGATTTTAAGAAACTTGATCATGAGCATGTTGCACAAGCTTGGGAGAAGATGAAATTAATGATACGTAATTGCTCTACACATGGTTTGAATTTATGGATGATTATACAAATTTTTATGCCGGATTGAATTTTGCTTATAGATATCTTTTAGATTCGGCCGCGGGAGGCGCTTTTATGGAAATAACTTTAGGAGAAGCTACTAGACTCCTAGATAATATTATGGTTAATTATTCTCAATGGCACACCGAAATATCCACTAGTAAAAAAGTTCATGTGATTGAAGAGATTAATGTTTTGAGTGGAAAGATGGATGAACTTATGGAATTGTTTGTTAATAAGAGTGTTTCTTCTGATCCTAATGATATGCCTTTGTCCACTTTGATTGAGAATATTAATGAATCTATGGATGTGAATTTTGTTGGTAGGAACAACTTTGGTAACAACGCATATAGAGGAAACTTTAATTCTAGGCCGTTCCCTAGTAATTCCTCTAATAATTATGGTAATTCCTACAATAACTCTTATGGAAATTTTAATAAGATACCCTCTGATTTTGAGACTAGTGTTAAATAATTTATGAATTCGCAAAAGAATTTCAATGCTTTGCTTGAAGAAAAATTTCTTAAGATTGATGAGTTGGCTAGGAACGTGGATACAATTTCTCTTGATGTTGATTCTTTGAAACTTAGATCTATTCCACCTAAGCATGATATCAATGAGTCTCTCAAAACCATGAGAATTTCCATTGATGATTGCAAGGAAAGAACCACTGGGATGCATGCAAAAAAGGATTGCTTTGTGAAAGCATGTTCTTTTAGTTTTCAGGATAATAATGATGAATATCTAAAAGTGATTGATGTGTCTCCTATTAAATCTTTGTTTTCCAATATGAATCTTGATAAAGATGGGACTAGATATGAGTCAACTTTAGTTAAAAGGCGTCCCAATGATTCGGAGTTTTTATATCTTCATTTTAAAATTAATAAAAGTGGGATTGAAGAGGTCAAAACTTTATGTAGCAATGAACCCACTACTTTGGATTTCAAGGAATTTAATCATGATAATTGCTCTTTGATAGATTGTATTTCCTTGTTGCAATCCGTGTTAAATTGTCCTCATACTTATAATCAAAACAAAGCTTTTACTAAACATATCGTTGATGCCTTAATGCAATCTTATGAAGAAAAACTTGAACTAGAAGTTTCTATCCCTAGAAAACTTTGTGATGAGTGGGAACCTACTATTAAAATTAAGATTAAAGATCATGAATGCTATGCTTTATGTGATTTGGGTGCTAGTGTTTCCACGATTCTCAAAACTTTGTGTGATGTGTTAGGTTTCCGTGAATTCGATGATTGTTCTTTAAATTTGCATCTTGCAGATTCCACCATTAAGAAACCTATGGGAAGGATTACTATTCTTCTTATTGTTGCAAATAGGAATTATGTGCCTGTAGATTTCATTGTTTTTTATACACATTGCAATCCTACATGTCGTATTATTCTTGGTAGACCTTTCCTTAGAACGATCGGTGCAATTATTGACATGAAAGAAGGAAATATTATATTCCAATTTCCAATAAGGAAAGGCATGGAACACTTTCCTAGAAAGAAAATTAAATTACCTTATGAATCTATCATGAGAGGCACTTATGGATTGCATACCAAAGATGACAATACCTAGATCTATTCTCGCTTTTATGCCTAGCTATGGGCGTTAAACGATAGCGCTTGTTGGGAGGCAACCCAATTTTATTTTTGTTCCTATTTAGTAATAAATAATTCATCTAGCCTCTGTTATGATTGTGTTTTTATGATTTAGTTAGTGTTTGTGCCAAGTAAAGCCTTTGGGAACTTCTTGGGTGATTGTTATTTGATCTTGTTGCAAAAATAGAAAGTATGCGCTCACGAAAACAATTACTATTTTTTACAAGAGAGCGATAAAATACCAATTCCAACTGCAGTAGATCATTATACAAATTATTTAGGTCTTCCTAATTTTTCAGAATTTTTGGAGTTGCCGAAGTATTCGAACTATCCAGATTGCTACAGACTGTTGTGCTTTTGACAGATTCTGTTTTTGTGTGTTGTTTGCTTATTTTGATGAATCTATGGCTAGTATCGGGGGGTATGATCCATAGAGAAGTTGGAATACAGTAGGTTTAGCACAAATGTAAATAAATAATGAGTTCATTACAGTACCTTAAAATGGTGGTTTGTTTTCTTATACTAACAGAGCTCATGAGATTTTTTGTTTAAGTTTTGTGTTGTGAAGTTTTCAAGTTTTTGGGTAAAGATTTGATGGATTTTGGAATAAGGAGTGGAAAGAGCCTAAGATTGGGGATGCACAAGGCACCCCAAGGTAAAATTCAAGGACAACCAAAAGCCTAAGCTTGGGGATGCCCCGGAAGGCATCCCCTCTTTCGTCTTCGTCTATCAGTAAGTTTACTTGAGGCTATATTCTTATTCACCACATGATATGTGTTTTGCTTGGAGCGTCTTGTATGATTTGAGTCTTTGCTTTTTATTTTAACACAATCATCTTTGTTGTACACACATTTGGGGTAGACACACATGAAACGGAATTTATTAGAATACTCTATGAGCTACATTTATATCTTTTGAGCTAGATAATTTTGCTCTACTACTTCACTTATATCTTTTTTAGAGCACGGTCACTACTAGGAAAAGGGCTATAGATAATATGGACACTAATGGCGCACCAGACATGTGGTGCGCCACTACTATATAGCAGTGGCGCACCATGTGTCGGTGCACCATTAGTGTGATAGACACTAATCGCGCACCACATCCATGGTGCGCCACTACTAACATAATTTTTTTCTCCAAAAATACTAATGGCGCACCATGGCACAGTGCGCCATTACTAGTTTTAACTAGTAATGGTGCACCACTCACCTGTGCACCACTACTATAATTTTTTTATATTCTTTGAACTCATGAATATTTTTAAATTTAATTCATGGGCACTTCTTGAATTCATGAATATTTTCAAATTTGATGATATTTTTTCATATTCAATATGAAAAAAATATTGTATATTCATGAGGACACTCGATCTCGATCCCCCTCCATCTCGATCGCTATCCCCCCTCGCCAGATCCCCCTCGCCGCCGAGCACCCCCCGCACCCTCCCCCGCTCCACCGCCACCAACGACCCCCCGCACCCTTCCCCGCTCCACCGCCGCCGACGACCCCCCGCAGCCTCCCCTGTCTCCTCGCTCGGTTACCCCGAACGGAATCGGCTGAGTGCACCACCCCCCCCCCCCCCCAGCGAGACCTAGTGTTCAAGACGCCGCTGCCGGCTCTCCGCTAGGAAACAAAAAATCCTAAAAAATTACTAATGGCGCACCGCTAGGGGGTCCGCCATTGCTATCCAAAAAAAATATTACTAATGGCGCACCGCTAGGGGGTGCACCATTGCTATCCAAAAAAAGATTACTAATGGCGCACCTCTAGGGGGTGCGCCATTGCTATCCAGAAAAAAATTTCTAATGGCGCACCGCTAGGGGGTGCACCATTGCTAAGCCTCCCCCCACTAAAATCCTCAGTCCTGTTTCTATCTTCCCCATTGCTAACCCGTACTGCGCCGCCGCCGCCCCCGCGCCCCCGTCGCCTCCCCCGCACCCGACGACCCCCGCGCCCGCTCCGCCGCCCGAGTCGCCGCCAGAGCACTAGGAGGAGGAGGCCCGTCGGAGCACGTCTTCTTCCTCTGACCGACCCCATCTCGCCGTCGCCACCGCCTTCTGTTTCACCGAGCGGCTTCACCTCCGCCGTCCGTCACCCGTGCAACCTCGCCGCCGTCCGTCACTACACGGCCCCTGCGCAGGTGCCCCTCCCCTCTGCTCTTCCCCTTCCTCATCTTTTCTTTTCAAGTTCAGAAAAAAAATACAAGCTCATCATTTTGTAGGAAAACATGGATGCATCCATGATTTTAAATGCTAGTAGACTTGTAGTCTTCGTGACATCTGTTATGAATTGATGAATGTTTCAATAGTTCAGGATTTGTCATGACAAATGCATGTTTTTCACCGCCATTATTGCTTGACAACAACATAGATCATCAGCACAACAAAGTTCGGTGCCATAATATGTTTACAAAAAATTCAAAATATATGTACAAAGTAATCACAATCATGCATCAACGCACAACAATCCTATTATGGCTTCTATAGACTTGGTATAGTGTGAAAATTTAAATTCATTTTGATATTTGAATTTATCATGGCTAGCTCTTCAAGATAAGTCCAATGAGCAATATATTTCAAATTGTGGAGCAAAGATAGGACTGAGCATGTTGGTTAAGTGAAACCTCATTAATTAAATTACACTCATTGGAAGGTTCTTTTCTTTTCGTTAACAAAGAGATGATTTTTTATGTTTTGAGACAGATGGTCATCATGTAGGAACATATTATGTACCAACTAAAAAGGGTTGAGTTCTTTTGTACAACTTTGCCACATTGTCACAAGTCATAGACATACTCATGAGTGCACGCGCTAAATATCTCTCATGCTGATACTGTAGGAGTAAAATCCATGCCCTGTTAACAATGTATTACAAGAATTGTTTTCTTTTGTGTGTTTCCCTGAAATATTGTGTTATAATAGAACTGTTCCTGGATGTGGTCATGGCAGATAAATTTGTCATCAATTTGTAGGTTTTCGAATCAGCAACTCGTAGTTGAATTGATTAGAGTTAGCCCCAAGGACGCTACTTGTAGTTGAATCTTGTAGAATGCTACCTGAATTTCACTGGGATATCAGATTCAAATTAGATGAAAATATTTCTGCTGTTGCTTGCCACAAGTTTTGTTTGTAGTACTGTTTGGCAGTGACTGATTTTTGTCCATATGAAAGCAGAGGACCATATGGTCTGTGGCCTTTTCATCCATATGAAAGTAGAGGCACATTGTGGTGCTAGTTTGCTGGGTTTTGTCTCCGACCATCGTGTCGTGATGATTTTGCAGGTACCCCGAGAGGCCCTTGAGTTTGCCAGAATGTCGATTAACTTCTGTTCCGGCAAATTTGGGTACTCCATAATGTCCTATTTTCAGAAAAGGTCATGCTGAAATTTTCCATGAATTTTAGCATGACTTTGCTAAAAATAGGACATCTGGGGTACTTGCGACTAATGCATGGGCCGGGGTATCTTAGTACTTAATTAAGTAGGATCAACTGCCTCTTGTGTTATACATATAGAAGTGTGATATCAACTCATAGTTATTACTAATGTCAGTTGCTCGTCATCGATAAACCCTAATCTGGTAGGATGACCTACTAAAAAAGCCCATACCACATATTCTATTTGGATGGCCCTGCTAACCCTTGACCGTAAAAACTTGAGATGGATGTAGCAGGCTTAAAGAAAGAAATGTTTTTAGGCCAACTCCACTGGGCCTGGCTGAAAATGCACAGGTGTGCATGACTAACAATATTCTATTGTAAAGCTAAATAGGAAAGAGGAACCACTCATCCTAACCATTTGCTCTCAAAATTACCACTTCACTTCTTACTACTGAAAATCTTAGACCATCTCCATTCACCAATAGCTCAAACCAGTTCGAAGGGTGTGTTTTCACCACACTGTGGATTATCTTATTGGACCCAACGCAAGAGATGATGTAGTTTTGAATTATCAATGTAGGAAATGTCGTCATTGGACGACGAAAGTCTCCCGGGGGAGTGCGGCTGGTGCCACGACGATCGAGGTCTGTGCGATAGGCCTCACCTGGACGATGATCGGTGTTCAGCATTAAGCTCGAGGAGACCTTCGAAGTTGAAACGGTACACAACGATGACAAGTGTTATTTTCATATTAAGCATGACTTCAACTATTTCAACGTGTAATTTTCATCTTTTACAATTCGAGTATAGCTTATCCCATGCCATGCAAGCCGCTATGTCTTGGAGAGGATGGATTTTGAAGACCATGAAAATTCTGAAACAAAGAAAATTCACCTAAGGACTCATCACGATGTGGATTTTGAAGTAAATCTGTATAATTCTGGGAGCGTAACCCATTTTGGTTGCAAAAATTGGGAAGCATTTTGCAAGATGTATGGTTTTGATGAGGGTATGCTTGTCACCATGGATCTTGGTGATCCTGGCATCGACCAAGACAATATGGACCTTTGGGTCCTTGTTGATACGCCTCCAGTTCTACCGCTATGTGAGTTTCTCAAACATATTTAATTATTAACTAATTTATGTTGTTCATTTCAAAATAGTTGACAACTTATTTCCATTGACATCTTATGTTCATTCTTCAAAGAATGTGCGGGAGATGATAGACAAAACCCACTACACCGATGGTTCCGAATTAACTTACAAGGAGAAAAATCATCTAGTCGGATTTTGTACTGACATTGAGAATTAGAATATCTACAATCAAACTCCTCAACATTATGGTCAATACGTGCCACTAGTGCATGTGTTGAACTACGGTAACTACCATGGAGATACCCTGGTAAGATTTTTTACTATTACGCCATCCGTGCATCTTTTGCATACTTCTAAAACTAGTACATCATTGCTAACTATGAAGTTATTACTATGTTTTTCAACAGATAATCCCAGAGAATTGTGTGCCTCATTTGATGTATCAGAAAGGTAGCCTTAATGTTTTGAACATACAACCATGTCATCCTACGAAACTCAACTATTCATACCAGATTTCTAAAAGAAGTGGAGACATCCAAATCAAAGGATGGAAAAAATGTATGGATAGTCGTAAGGAGGTTCTTGGAAGCAAAAGGAA
The DNA here is from genome assembly GCF_003073215.2 of Triticum urartu. Lineage (NCBI taxonomy): Eukaryota > Viridiplantae > Streptophyta > Magnoliopsida > Poales > Poaceae > Triticum > Triticum urartu. The sequence continues at coordinate 85,357,888 of NC_053025.1, read as the reverse complement.
GTGACGTGCCAGAATTGGAGACAGGATGATCTCCATTCTCCATAATGGAGAGACAGGGTCTATTTTGTTTTATGCTATTTTACCTTAAATAGGGTATTTAGGTCATGTTTAGGCATAGCAGTAGCACGGAGATAAGAGAGGACACATCTCTCAAATATCTCCGAATGCAGCATTACTTTCGACAAACTAGCTACTCGCGGTCTCGACTTGTAATGTTCTATCTTTGTTCGGTCTTTTGAATTCGGAGACTAATATGATGAATTGTATTCGGAGACTAATCTTCTATTGTATTCGATGAATCTGCTGTTGTTGTGTGGTGTTGTCTATATTCTATCCAGTAATATATTTTGTAACCTATGCAAATATCAGAAAAGAAAAAATCCCTAATATTCATACTAGTGGCACACCACTCAGCACTTTAGTGACGCACTGCAAAAAGCACACTAGTGCACATCATCAACTAGTGCGCCATTAGTAAGCCAGAGCACATGGGTAAATATGGCCCTTGGGAGGATTACTAATGGCGCACCGTGGGATATACTAATGGCGCACCTGTGGTGCGCCATTAGTAAAAAATTCTAATGGCGTGATGCTAGTGGCGCACCTGTAGTGCACCATTAGTAGCCAAAACAGGTGCGCCACTAGCAGGCCTTTTCCTAGTAGTGGGTGGTGGTTTTATTTTATAGAAATTATTGATCTCTGATGCTTCACTTATATTATTTTGAGAGTCTTTTGGAACAGCATGGTAATTTTCTTTGGCTATAAAATTAGTCTAATATGATAGGCATCCAAGATGGGTATAATAAAAACTTTCATATAGAGTGCATTGAATACTATGAGAAGTTTGATTCTTGATGATTGTTTTGAGATATGGAGATGGTGATATTAAAGTTATGCTAGTTGAGTATTTGTGAATTTGAGAAATACTTGTGTTGAGGTTTGCAAGTCTCGTAGCATGCACATATGGTAATCATTGTGTAAGAAATTTGAAGCATGGGGTGTTTCTTTGGTTGTCCTCCTGATGAGTGGCGGTCGGGGATGAGCGATGGTCTTTTCCTACCAATCTACCCCCCTAGGAACATGCACGTAGTGCTTGGTTGTGATGACTTGTAGATTTTTGCAATAAGTACGTGAGTTCTTTATGGCTAATGTTGAGTCCATGGATTATATGCACTCTCACCCTTCCATCATTCGTAGCCTTTTCGGTACCGTGCATTGCCCTTTCTCACCTCGACAGTTGGTGCAAACTTCGCCGGTGCATCAAAACCCCGTGATATGATACGCTCTATCACACATAAGCCTCCTTATATCTTCCTCAAAACAGCCACCATACCTACCTAATATGGCATTTCCATAGCCATTCCGAGATATATTTCCATGCAACTTTCCACCGTTCTGTTTATTATGACATGCTTCATCATTGTCACATTGCCTTGCATGATCATGTAGTTGACATCGTATTTGTGGCAAATCCACCGCTTATAATTTTTTATACATGTCACTCTTGAATCATTGCACATCCTGGTACACCGCCGGAGGCACACATATAGAGTCATATTTTGTTCTAGTATCGAGTTGTAATTCTTGAATTGCAAATAAATAGAAGTGTGATGATCACCATTATTAGAGCATTGTCCCGTGTGAGGAAATAAATAAATAAATAAATAAGAGAGAAAGGCCAAATAAAAAAGAGAATGCCAAAAAAGAGAGAAAAAGAGATAAGGGACAATGTTACTATCCTTTTTCCAAACTTGTGCTTCAAAGTAGCACCATGATCTTCATGATAGAGAGTCTCTTATTTTGTCACTTCCATATACTAGTGGGAATTTTAATTATAGAACTTGGCTTGTATATTCCAATAATGGGCTTCCTCAAAATGCCCTAGGTCTTCATGAGCAAGCAAGTTGGATGCACACCTACTTAGTTTCTTTTGTTGAGCTTTCATACATTTATAGCTCTAGTGCATCCGTTGCATGGAAATCTCTACTCCTCGCATTGAGATCAATTGATGGGCCGCGTCGATGTGAGACTTTCTCCTTTTTTGTCTTCTCCACATAACCTCCATTATCATATTCTGTTCCACCTATAGTGCTATGTCCATGGCTCGCACTCATGTATTGCATGAATGTTGAAAAAGTTTGAGAATACTAAAGTACGAAACAATTGCTTGGCTTATCATCAGGGTTGTGCATGATTTGAGCATTTTGTGTGACGAAGATGGAGCATAACCAAACTATATGATTTTGTAGGGATGGACTTTCTTTGGCCATGTTATTTTGAGAAGACATGATTACTTTGTTAGTATGCTTGAAGTATTATTATTTTTATGTCAATATTTAACTTTTGTGTTGAATCTTTCGGATCTGAACATTCATGCCACAATAAAGAATATTACATTGAAAATTATGTTAGGTAGCATTCCACATCAAAATTCTGTTTTTAAGCAGGAATTATGCTTGGGGATGCTGATACGTCTCCAATGTATCTATATTTTTTTATTGTTCCATGCTATTATATTATCTGTTTTGGATGTTTAATGGGCCTTAATATGCTCTTTTATATTATTTTTGGGACTAACCTATTAACTGGAGGCCTAGTGCCAGTTTCTGTTTTTTTGCCTATTTCAGTGTTTCGCAGAAAAGGAATAGCAAACGGAACGAAACCTTCACGAGGATCTTTCTTGGAACAAACGCAATCCAGGAGACTTGGAGTGGAAGTCAGAGACGCAACGAGGCGGCCACAAGGCAGGAGGGCGCGCCCAGGGGGGTAGGCGCGCCCCCACCCTCGTGGGCCCCTCGTAGCTCCACCGACGTACTTCTTTCGCCTATATATACTCTTATAACCTAAAAACATCCAGGGGAGCCACGAAACCACTTTTCCACCACCGCAACCTTCTGTACCCGTGAGATCCCATCTGGGGTCTTTTTTGGCGATCTCCCGGAGGGGGATTCGATCACGGAGGGCTTCTACATCAACACCATAACCTCTCCGATGATGTGTGAGTAGTTTACCACTGACCTTTGGGTCCATAGTTATTACCTAGACGACTTCTTCTCTCTCTTTGGTTCTCAATACAAAGTTCTCCTCGATGTTCTTGGAGACCTATTCAATGTAATATTCTTTTGCGGTGTGTTTGCCAAGATCCGATGAATTATGGATTTATGATCAAGTTTATCTATGAACAACATTTGGTTCTTCTCTTAATTCTTATATGCTTCACTTGATATCTTTGCAAGTCTCTTCGAATTATTGGTTTAGTTAGTCCTACTAGATTGATCTTTCTTGCAATGGGAGAAGTGCTTAGCTTTGGGTCCAATCTTGTTGTGTCCTTTCCCAGTGACAGAAGGGGCAATAAGGCACGTATTGTATTGTTGACTTCGAGGATAAAAAGATGGGGTTTATATCATATTTCTTGATTTTATCCCCCTACATCCTCTCATTTTGCCTAATGTGTTACTCTGTTCTTATGAACTTAATACTCTAGATGCATGCTGGATAGTGGTCGATGTGTGGAGTAATAGTAGTATATGCAGAATCATTTCGGTCTACTTGACACGGACGTGATGCCTATGTTCATGATCGTGCCTAGATATTCTCATAACTATGCACTTTTCTATCAATTGCTCGGTAGTAATTTGTTCACCCACCATAATATATACTATCTTGAGGGAAGCCATTAGTTAAACCTATGGCCCCCATGTCTATTTTACATCATATAAGTTTCCGATCTATAATTCTAGTTTATTATTTATTTTATTTTGCAATCTTTACTTTCCAATCTATACAACAAAAATACCAAAAATTTTATCTTACTATCTTTATTAGATCTCACTTTTGCACGTGGCCGTGAAGGGATTGACAACCCCTTTATCGCGTTGGTTACAAGGTTCTTGATTGTTTGTGTAGGTACTAGGTGACTTGCGTCTAATCTCCTACTGGATTGATACCTTGCTTCTCAAAAACTAAGGGAAATACTTACGCGACTTTGTTGCATCACCCTTTCCTCTTCAAGGGAAAACCAACACATGCTCAAGAGGTAGCAAGGCACACCGTGGTGGCTCGGCCTCCTCGGCCGCGCTTCCATTCGGCAGAGGTGCTCCCGGAGATCGTCGTGTGGTCGGAGAGTCCGGCCGGCACCTAGCTCCAGCTGCCGCGCTCCTTTGCCGGTGAGCTGCCAGCCCGGGGTCTTGATGGCCTCTGGCTACAGGCCGACGGTTGCTGCAGCAAGGCCTCGTGGGTCGCGGTGGAGGTCTCCGCCGCAGGCAACGTGGCCCTGGCCCGCGGCTGGTAAACGTTTGCCCGCGCACATGAACTGAGCGGGCGGTGTACCCTTCACTTTAAGTATGATGGCGCCGCGACCCTCTTTGTGAGGGTGTTTGGGGAAGATGGTCGTCGTGTAGGGTGCTTCCCCGAAGACAACGACAGAGACAGTGAGCTCGGACTGGGCGACGGCCATGGCGAGGCTGAGGGCGAGCTTGCCCTTGGCAATGGCCACGGTTCGCCCTGCGGCGGCAGCTTCTCCACTAGCAAGAGCAGCTGCAGTGGCGGTTATGACCAGTCGTCGAGCTCGCCTCGAGGACGGCGACGGGTCGTCCTGCCTCCGCGTGGCGGTGAAGCACGAGAGGGACTCAGATTGAGCTGAGTCCGGGAGGCCCTCGGAGCCGCGCCTCGTCGGCTGTCGCGGTCATGCGGGCCGCTTTTGCTCACCCTTTCCTTTTTTCGTGCATCCCAAAAAAACAAGCATGGGGCCCTGCGAGGGCATGTAATGAACTGTGGTTTAATGCCGATATGCTATGTTTATTGCACCTATGTTGTGTTGTGGCATAACCTAGCTTGATGCGCCTGGGGTAGCTTCCTGTCTCGTGAGGGCGTGCCCTCCGGCACCTGGTGAGGCCTCCTTGCTGCTAACTCAGGAGCCGTTGCCCTCGGGAGGCGTCACAAGGCTGCAGAATTTGTTAGGGTGTCCGTCGGGTGCCTTATCCTTCCTTGCGTGAGGCCTCAGGCATGGGCTAATCATGGCCTAGCGCACCACGTCGCGGTACCCGAGGGGCACGGACTTGAAGGGTGTGCCAATCACGAGCTCAATCGAGGGTGCCTCACGAAGATCAGGGAACCCGAAGCTCTGGAGTGACATGGCTTTGGTGAGGTGCGTCCGTAGTTTAGACTAGCCCAGCGCACGCACACACCTGCCCAGCCCCCCGCACAAGGCGCGCGAGGAAGAGCGTCGGGCAACTGTCGTCCTTCCTGACACGAAACAAAGAAGCGAGTGAAGAAGTAGAGATAAAAGGGAACTCAACCAATCAATCGAGAAACACCAGAACTCCAAATTCCATAAAAAAAAGGTTGCAACCAGCTACAGAAAGCAAATGAACAGCCACGTCCGGCACCTAGTCTAGTCTTCTCACCAGCGCAGAGCTAAGTAATGCCACTAGGACGTGGGAGGGAGCCCCTGATACGTCTCCAACGTATCTATAATTTTTGACTGTTTCATGTTGTTACATTATCAATCTTGGATGTTTTATAATCATTTTATAGTAATTTTATATCATTTTTGGTACTAACCTATTGACATAGTGCCAAGTGCCAGTTCCTATTTTTTCTGTGTTTTTTACATCGGGGAAATTAATATTAGATAGAGTCGAAATGCCACGAAACTTTACGAAGATTTTTTATGGACCAGAAGGAACAAGTTGGGCCCTAGTTGCACCTGGGGGAGTCCCGAGGAGGGGACAACCCACCAGGGCGCGCCAGGAGGCCCAGGCGTGCCCTGGTGGGTTGTGCCCACCTCGGGTGCCCCCTGGACTGCCTCTTTGCTCTATAAATACTCAAATATTCCCAAAACCCTAGGGGAGTCGATGAAATGTTGATCCAGCCGCCGTAGAGTCCAGAACCACCAGATCCTATCTAGACACCATCTCGGATGGGGTTCACCACCTCCATTGGTGCCTCTCAGATGATGCGTGAGTAGTTCTTTGTAGACCTTCGGGTCCGTAGTTAGTAGCTAGATGGCTTCATCGCTCTCTCTTGATTCTCAATACAATGGTTACTACTGCAAGATGCTGCTAACACGACACTGCGATGAGAGACCCTTCGACGAAACTATGTGCGATACCATAATCGCGAACAGTGGTGTAAAAAATTGTCAAAAAGGTGCAAAACATTTGCGATGGAGGATGCATCAAACACGGTTCAGATTTTAGTTGCGTGTGTGATTCAGGGCATACGGTTCAGTTCAGTTAACCGTTTTCGATGAGGAGGAACAAAAGAAACCGTTAGCCAGATGAAGGCATGTGCGATGTACAGCATACGGTTCACTCGGATGAACTGTTTGTGATTAGGCAACACAAAAGAAACGGGCAGCCAGATGAAGGTGTGTGCGATATACAGCATACGGTTCACTCGGATGAACTGTTTTTGATTAGGCAACACAAAAGAAACGGTCAGCCAGATTAAGCTGTGTGATTGAGGGCATACGCTTCAGAAGGATTAACTGTTTTCGATTAGGCAACAGAACAGAAACGGGTAAGCCAGATCAAAGTGTCCGCAATTGATGGCATACACTTCACATGGATGAACTATTTGCGATTAGCCACAACAAACTAAAACAGTTAGATAGATCAACTTGTGTGCGCTAGACGGGCACACCCATTCTAATTAAAAGAAGTGTGCGCCATGGTAATTACGAGCGCGCACGATTGTTGGAACATGACGTGTGCTGACATTGCCTATTGTGGTGCACCCTATGGTGCAAACGCCATGTACGCGGCCGAGAAGGCATACGTGCCTATGTTACGCCTTCCGGGAATAGTGTCGCACTTATAACAGTCAGTAAATTTTGAGCATGCGTCCCATCACAATTTTTTTAGAAGAACAGGGAGGCCGCGTCCCGTCACATTCTGAATTGCAAACCTATTCACACCGATCAAAACCTAAATGGTTTTCCACTTAGGAGCGTATTACTATGCGGTTATAAATACTACTACTCCAAGATGACTGCACATTCCTCCTCAACTCATCATCCTCAAAAAGTCAAAAACAAACAAGTCATACATCATCGTTCCTTTGCGTCCGCCATGGCAAGCGTGAGTTCTAGGTCGAGAGATTGCCACCAGGGAGAGGCAAGCCTGGAAGCGGGAGCACGAGATATGTCCCGCCTCGCCGCGAAAGCAGCCAACATGTCCCGCCGAATGGCCATAGCAGGAGAGAGCTCCCGCCGCGCAGCTGAAGCAGCACGGAGGACCCGCCACGCCGTCGATGCAGCAGACTGGTCCGGGCACGCTGCGGAAGCAGAAGAGATGTCCCACCGTGCCGCGAATGCAGTAGAGATGTCCTCCCTCACCGCGGTGGCCTGGGAAAATGCCTCGCGGGCAGGTGAGGAGTCTTACAGGCGCATGCGTGCCCTCATCCTTAGGTAGATGCATCAGATCTCCAGGTGGGCGAGGTTGCAGGATGGCTTGCAAGCCTTGTTTGAACTGTCTAGCGACGTCATCCGACAACTAAATGAGAGCAATGTGAAGCTCCGGGCCTAGCACGACCTGCTGAGGGAGAAGATCGTTGGAAGTCCGGAGTAGCAGGAGCAGACCACTACCTTATTGAAGAGGACCGGCGTCATCGTCGAGAAACTTATGGACGGGAATGCCATGCTGCGCATCGAGCGCAGAAGGCTGGTGGAGGAATCTGTGGATGCTCGCAAGCAGCATCTTCAGGACAAGAAAGAGCTCGTCGCCGCTCGCCTGGGAGACTAGTTCCCGCGGCTTGTAGCAACACATCAAGAAAGTAGAGATCAGCGAGCCAGATCATTGTCTTCCTTCTTCTTTTGCCCTTCTGTATTTCGGGCGTTGCCGCATGTGGCTTTTTTATTATGTTTCTAAATATGTAAGACAATTATCCAATGCCATCGTCCTTATGTTGATCATGCTTGCTATAAGTTGCAGTCGATGCTATATAGGTCCGTCAGATCTTACATCAAGATCCGTGCAAAACTTTCTTTTCAGATTTTCATTTTTCTCTCTTAAATCTCAGTCCAGTGAAACATATAGCCACGCCATAGAACAGGTGCTCGGGTGCCATTAATGGAGACGTTGGGAGGGAGGTGCACGGCGGGTAGCAGTCAAAAGAGCTCTCCTCCGGATGAGCACGCGCAGGGGTCTGATTGCACGCCTCATGTACTCACATAGCTACCCCGCACGGCACCTCCTAGCCAACAAAAAAAGGGGACGCATGGCCGCATGTAATTGGTAAGTCGAACGCCCACTGTTTCAATAATACTTGTGTTTCCAATTTGTAACATGACAACACTTGTTCCAAAATGACTTTGTTGATTGTTAATGTGTGCGCCTTTGCTGATCGGATAGAAAAATTACCACAACATGTTGGTGCCATGTCATGAGACCATGCCAAGTTTCATGACTTTTAGGCATGTTTTGGGATTACAGGAATTGAAAAACCAAGTTTCTCAATTTTTCTGGCCAAGCCATGATGCCCAGATGTTTGAATTTCACTCACATCTCTTGCATGGGACCTAGAAATTCACCCAAGGACACGCATGTGATTTTTTAAACAACTTTGGTGCACTGGAGCCTGTGCTTGTAGTTCAAATTTGAATTATGCACATTAAATGCCCAGAAACTCAATTAATGTATAAAAAGGTCAAATGAACCCGGAATAATTCCAAAATTTAGCACGATACTTCTATTTGGTCTAATCTGGCTATGTAAAAAAATTAAGGTGGAAGAAGGCAGTGTACGTATGACGTTTCGAACAAGGAGGTGACACATTCCCTCTCGGAACCACGGGCCTTCTTGAGGGAATCTCCAGTTTGCAAGAAGCTTAAACCAAATCTAGTCCCAATTCGGCCAAAAAAATTACCGTAGCATGTTTGTGCCATGTCATGAAACCATGCCAAGTTTCATGACTTTCAGACGTGTTTTGGAATTACAGGAATTAAAAAACCAAGTTTCTCAATCTTTCCGGCCGAGCCACAATGCCCAGATGTTTGAATTTCACTCACATCTCTTGCATGGGACCTAGAAATACACCCAAGGACACACATGTGATTTTTCAAACAACTTTGGTGCACCGGAGCCTGTGCTTGTAGTTCAAATTTGAATTATGCACACTAAATGCCCAAAAATTCAATTAATGTATAAAAAAGGCTAAACGAACCCGGAATAATTCCAAAATTTAGCATGATACTTCTATTTGGTCTAATCTGGCTGTGTAAAAAAATTAAGGCGGGAGAAGGCAGTGTACGTATGTCATTTCGCACACGGAGGTGACCCGTTCCCTCTCGGAACCACGAGCCTTCTTAAGGGAAGCTCCGGTTTGCAAGAAGCTTACACCAAAGCTTGTCCCAATTCGGCCAAAGAAATTACCGCAGCATGTTGATGCCATGTCATGACACCATGCCAGGTTTCATGTTTTTCAGACGTGTTTTGGAATTACATGAATTAAAAAACCAAGTTTATCAATCTTTCCGGCCGAACCACGACGCCCGGATGTTTGAATTTCACTCACATCTCTTGCATGGGACCTAGAAATTCGCCCAAGGACACACATGTGATTTTCCAAACAACTTTGGTGCACCGGAGCCTGTGCTTGTAGTTCAAATATGAAGTATGCACATTAAATGCCCAGAAACTCAATTAATGTATAAAAAGGCCAAACGAAACAGGAATAATTCCAAAATTTAGCACGGTACTTCTATTTGGTCTAATATGGCAGTGTAAAAAAATTAAGGCGGGAGAAGGCAGTGTACGTATGTTGTTCCGCACACGGAGGTGGCACGTTTCCTCTCGGAACCACTAGCCTTCTTGAGGGAAGCCCCGGTTTACAAGAAGCTTACACCAAAGCTTGTCCCAACTCGGCAAAAGAAATTACCGCAGCATGTTGGTGCCATGTCATGGCACCATGCCAAGTTTCATGATTTTTAGGCATGTTTCGGAATTACAGGAATTAAAAAACCAAGTTTCTTAATCTTTTTGGCCGAGCCATGATGCCAAGATGTTTGAATTTCACTCGCATCTCTTGCATGTGACCTAGAAATTCACCCAAGGACACACATGTGTTTTTTCAAACAACTTTGGTGCACTGGAGCCTGTGCTTGTAGTTCAAATTTGAATTCTGCACATTAAATGCCCAGAAACTCAATTAATTTATAAAAGGGGACAAACAAACATGGAATAATTCCAAAATTTAGCATGATACTTCTATTTGGTCTAATCTACTAGTGTACAAAAATTAAGGCGGGAGACAGTAGTGTACGTATGTTGTTTTGCACACGGAGGTGACACGTTCCCTCTCAGAACCATGATCCTTCTTGAGGGAAGCTACGGTTTGCAAGAAGCTTACACCAAAGCTTGTCCCGATTCGGCCAAAAAAATTACTGCAGCATGTTGGTGCCATGTCATGACACCATGCCAAGTTTCATGATTTTTAGCCATGTTTTGGATTTATAGGAATTAAAAAACCAAGTTTCTCAATCATTCCGGATGAGCCATGACGCCCAGATGTTTGAATTTTATTCCCATTTCTAGCATGGGACCTATAAATTTAGCCAAAGACACATGTGATTTTTCAACAAACTTTGGTGCATTGGAGCATGTGCTTGTAGTTCAAATTTGAATTATGCACATTAAATGCCCAAAAAATCAATTAATGCATAAAATGTCAAACGAACCCGGAATAATTCCAAATTAAACACGAAAGTCATGTACTAGTTGCATGTTCACTGTACGTAAATGTTCTAGCAATTCAAACACCATCATTTCCCTCCGTAACACCATTTTGTCTTTCAAAACATAATGAAAAAATCAGGTATACCACAAACAGTTTAGTAGAAAGAATCGTGTGGGATGCGATATAAAATATCTTGGGGCACCGTCTTGTCTGGCTTACGCAGGAAGCTTCGTCGTCTACAGTCCACCGCCCTGCTTGAACCATAGTTGCTATCCAGTTTCTCGCGGCACCGAGCGAAATTTTTTTGCCACCTCGGAAATATCTATCTCCCCGGCCCCTCCCGTCGATGTCAAAACCGGCGGATCTCGGGTAGGAGGTCCCGAACTGTGCGTCTAAGGTTGATGGTAACCGGAGATAGGGAACACAATGTTTTCCCAAGTTCGGGCCCTCTCGATGGAGGTAAAACCCTGCGTCCTGCTAGATTAATATTGATGAGTATGGGGGTTACAAGAGTTGATCTAGCACGAGATTGTAATGGCTAAAACCCTGGAAGTCTAGCCTATGTGATTATGATTATTCTCTGTCTCTACGGACTAAACCCTTTGGTTTATATAGACACAGAGGGGACTAGGGTTGTACAAAGTCAATACAGAGAAACGAATCTTCATATTGGGACGCCGAACTTGCCTTCCACGCCAAGGAGAGTCCCATCCGGACACGGGTGGGAGTCTTCGGTCTTGCATCTTCACAGTCCATCAGTCCGGCCCATGTACCATAGTTCGGACACCCGAGGACCCCCTAATCCAGGACTCCCTCAATAGCCCCTGAACCAGGCTTCAATGACGAGGTGTCTGGCGCGTAAATTTTCTTCGGCATTGCAAGGCGGGTTCCTTCTCCAAACACTCCAACACAGTCTTTGGATGCAACGAGCGTATCCGGCTCTACAAAACAAATACCACACACCACCGTAGAGGAAACAATATTTTGCGAGTCCAATCTGCTGACAATTTCTCTGTAACATGATATCACGTCACCACTTGGTTATTTTATCAAACCGTTTTTTCTTCGCTCGCCATTCCACGTTCCGAGACGCAGTTTCATTGGCATGTCTTGTCGAAGAAGAGATCGTGTGCCCTTATTGCGGGATCCTCATCAACACGGGCGTGGGTATCCTAACCGTCTGGTTGGCATGATTCCTTAAGAATAAGCAGGTTTCGAGGTCGAGGAGGAGGTGTTCTGATATTTATTGCCTTTATAAAGGGACTAGGGCCCGTCTGGCTTCTTTATGCCAACCCTTCCCTCATCCTCTCCAACCTCGAGCTCCAGCGCCAAAGGTTTCGATTGTTTCAAGCTTCCCAGTCATGGCCGGCCCCAGTCCTCAAGGTCGGTGGGTGCCTTCCTCCGTCACAGAGGAGGACATCACGAAGCTTCAGGCAGCCAGATACCTGACGGCAGAAATCCCCCACAGGCTTTATGCTCAAGGGCAGGTTATTCCTACTCCTAGATCTAGTAAGAGGGTTGTATTCACCTCTCACTTCCTCCGAGGGCTAGGGTTCGCCCTCCACCCCTTGTTCGAGGGCTTATGTTCTATTACGGGCTAGACTTTCACGATCTAACTCCGAACTCCTTCCTTCACATCTCGCCGTTCATTATCACGTGCGAACCTTTCCTCCATATTCCCCCACACTTCGGCTTATGGCTTAAGACCTTTAATGTAAAGCCAAAGGTAGTCGATGGGGGACGAGAAGAGTGCGGTGGTGCTACAGTGGGCAAACTTATCAATGCTCCCTGGCTAAAAGGATCCTTCACAGAATCTTCCGATTTGGCAGCGGGAGTGGTTTTACATCACTGAACCCTGTGGCACCAAATGGGCAGCTACACATGCGTTCCGATCTGGCCCTCCAATTCAACTCGCATCATGGGTCAATAAGGGGTTAGACTGGGGATCAACCGATGAGGTGCAGACTCTACAGAGCCGCATCCGGAATCTCCTTGAGAAGAACACCGAACTCATCGACGTGATTCAAGTAATGCTAGTCCACCGGGTCCTCCCATGCCAAAGAAGGCCCCTCCATATGTGGGGAGTTTAATCCAGAAGGACCACGAACCCTTCAACACTTCTTCGGTGCGACGCAAAGAGGAATGTGGAAGTTATTTTTCGGGAAACGAAAACAGTGGCCATCGGCCTTGACTGCAACCATCCGGATACCTCGGTAAGAACTCATTTCTCGAACACAGCTTAGATACGCATCTCATAATAAGATGCTAAGAAAACCATCTTCTTCAAGTGCTGGATAAAGAAGGTGGAACAAATCAGGTGTTCGACTCCTCTTCCCGAAGACTCAGCTAGTCCCGTACTAGCAAGGATGCTAGTTCCGGTGGCATACCAGGCGCCGGTGGAAGAGGAGCATGAGAAGAGCGGGGGAGCCAAAGGCGGTTTCCATCCTGAAGGCAAACCACGCACTGTGTCCAGGGAGACTAGGGCTCCCTCTTCCAAAGAAAAAAGGGAAGGAGAAGCTGACATCCCTTCTTCCTATGGTAAGAAAAGGGCCGCCTCCAAGAGTTGGGAGGTAAGGGCTCTTAAGCGGGGCAAAACACCCCTGTTGGTTGGTTCAAGCTCAGATCATAAGTGAACAAAGATATTTTAAACATACCCCGTTCCTTTTCTCTTTGCAAAGGTAACATCTAGAATATGCATTTTGTAGTCCGGCACATAGTCTTCCTCAACAATCCTCCTCCTCGGGGGACCTTTTACCCGATATGATGGAAAGTGAAACGGCTCCGCAAGCTTCCACGCCCAACGGGGCGGACAACGTCGAGGTGTCATCCAGGAGGGTCTCTCCCGATCAGGGGATAATAGAGCCAGCGCTCCAAGGTGAAACTTCGGCTACACAGAGTCCGAAATGTGCGGTCCCTACAAGGGTTAACAATAAAGGCTCTAGACTATCCTGTTTATAGCCGGAGACGTCTCTTGGGTCGAGTAAACATACCCTATGGAAGGGAGTCCGTACTGCCATAGCTGCTTCCAGGAATCCGGATGCGCCGGATACACTGACGGACATTTTATGGTATTTGTCAATCTCAGATGATCATCGTACCTTGATGGGTATGGTGGTTGAGAGGATTCTGTCCGTGAAAAGCGGATTGAATGAAGCCTTCATGGGCCTTCTAAGAGGCTTTGAGGTATGTAATGTTATATTTTTGATTGTGCTCTATACGCAAAAATGCACCTGTGTATAGATAGTAGCCCTAAGACTCTAGTTGGCGCCCAAAGGTAGGTAATCAGAGGATCGAAAAAGATGTTCTCAGGTAATAATCTAATGACTGGAAACACAGGTTGTTCCCTCCATGACGTCTTCCCATGCTACGAAGATTGCAGGTTTGGAGCATAAGCTTGATGTGGAGGATAACGACATCACGCTTATCAACAGGCGACTCGACGAGGCGCAAGGTATGTGTTAGAATATGTATAGTAACACAGGCACGAAGCTAGAATTATGTTCTGAGACATGCGTATCTGCAGATGGTGCTGCCGCGGTTGAGACCCTTCTGGCTGAACTTGCCTGAGCCAAGGAGAAAGCCTGGATAAGTAATGTGGCTGCCAAGAAGGCAGCTGATGAGTTAGAAGCCGGACAGGCCGCACAGCGCCAGTGTGAGGAGAGAATGGCCACTATGAGCGCGAGCTAAAGGAAGCCACTATCCAATGTGAATTCCTCGAGAAGGATAACAAGGCCAAAGTAGCCTATCTTGACAAGGAATTACAAGAGGCAAGAGAAGCACGATCCGAGTCTAGAGCGGCTCGGGAAGAGATCCGGCAAGCTGGGGAGATAGCGGCCGGTAAGCCTTTCTTATTACAGACTAAGTTTGGCAATCCGAAGTATGCCCCACTTAATCAAATGTGGAGCTCTCCGGGTGCCTTTTTGGACTTGCCGAAGAGTGCCTCCGATGCGGCGCAGTTTTACGAAGAGCAGGAAGGGCATGCAACGGAGAAGCTTTTTTGGTCACAATTCGGCACGCCAAAGCGCCCACTGTTATTGAACGAACAGATGGCCCAGTGGGTCGAGCTCCACAAGATATCCAGCTCTGCCATGAAGGACATCGTAGTCCGGCTATGGCCAACTGAGCCAGTTCCGAAGAGTTATTTCGGTTTGGTATGGCGACTAGGTGATGCGGTGCCACGTATCGATGTTGTTAAGCGGTCCACGTGCATTGAAGGTGCACGGATGGCCCTTGCCCGTGTGAAGACGTACTAGGCGAAAATGAAGGCCACCGATGTTGCAGCGAAAAGTCCACCCGAGGGCAAGGAGCATCACACGCTAGAGTATTATTTTGAGGATGTCTTAGAGGGTGCCCGCTTGATAGAGGGTCAGTGCTCGACAGAGATGATGTTTGAGTGAAATGTATTGAGATTGTAAAAACAATATTATTATGTTTTAAGATTATGCCTAGAAGTGATGGCTCCTCCTGTGCGGCCGTTTTTGTATAATCTGAAAGTTTTCCAGTCGTCGGCTTCAGCCCCCTTGCATAAAATATGGGGGTGCTTGGAAAAGCACTTGATCACTCTTGATCCAACATCTTGGTCCATGAAGGAGGTGTCAATGCGGCGAACTAGGCAATCGGACTATAGGGCTTTAGCACTTTCACTTAGCCATAGGAGTTTGACGGCGGGTCTACGATATAGCCCCTGGTATGTACGTAGTCATCCGAATACGATGCGTTACATGAGTGACCAGAAGAACGGTCCTTCATGCAATACGGGAGGAATCGCAAAAGATTCTAATAAGTTATCGAGTGGTTGACTAGCTCTCGCCGCATCATGACAGTCAGTTTTTGGCTTTCTCTACTGAGGTGCTCATCCGGATAAACCGGGACACAATCGCAGTAGTTCTCCCTTTACTACCCTAGCCGATATAGCGGAACGTAAGGTACTAAGCACAGGAGCTGGGCAACCCAACTATTGACCAAAGATATGATTCGGAGCTGATGCATATAAGGCCAAACTCACGACGTCGAAGTGTGCTATAAAGCTATTCGGACTTGTCGGTAATTCATTTGTTCCCATATCGAGCCCCTGGCAACCCGTGCCGAGGTGCGAGTGTGAAACAGCCGGAGAAATTCAGTTTTTTTAGGAAAAAGCGAATACTGGGTATGGATTATGTTCACTGGGATCTGATCGATATGTCAATTGCCATTTTACAAATAATAATGCCACGACCCAGGCTATTTGACATGTCGGTGGTCAAAAGCCGAGGGAGAAGGCATTTTTACACGCTCAAAAGAGAGAGTGCGGTCTACAAAATTATTTGGACCTCCTGTTGCATGTCTGCGCCACCTTGCCTCGGTTAAAGGATTCCTTTAACAGGAACAACCTTGGGGTAAGTGTATGAAGCCGAACTCTGAAAGAGTCTGTGAGATGACCAATATTTTGGGTCACCTGTGATAAGATAAAAAGGAATAGTTAGAAATGAAAAGGAGGAAATGGGAGTGCTTGTAGGCTTTCCCGTATTGTGCCTCCGCCGATGGCCAGGGTATCTTAAGTGCATAATTATGCATGTGCGGTATAAACTTCACATGATTGTGAGGCAAATGACGGAGGCTGGACTGCTAATCCTGCTCTGAGACAGATTGGTTCCATTTGATGGGAACCGGCGGCTTAATTGCCGATGAATTGTGTGGCTTGACGAGCCGCTTTGTGCTATGGCTGTAATGGCTGTAGTGCAATCCCCTATACGGCAGGAGTGCCATGTATTTCCGTTTATTGTTATGACGCCGCACGGACCGGGCATTTTAAGTTTTGCAAGGGCGTAGAGTACGACCGTATTGAATTGAGCAAAAGCGGTATGCCCCATTAGTGTGTGGTAGTCACTGTGGGACGGGGCAATATCAAAGGGCAAGCCCACACTTTGGAAGTTGTTTGGCGAACCGTAAACGACTTCTAGTGTGACGGGGCCCGTGCAGTGAGCTTCTACGCCAGGTACTGCTCCCTTGAGGATTATTGTGGTGGGTTTGATTCTAGAAGGATCAATGCCCATTTTGTGGAAAGTGTCTTGTTACAGTAGATTAAGGCTACTGCCGCCGTCCATAAGGACTTTCGTGAGATGGAACCCATCAATAACTGGATCGATGATCAGAGCTACCGATCCTTCAGGACGGGTATGTCTAACTTTTGGGGGAACCCGCTCTATGGCGTATGTGTCCCGTAGTGCACGCATGTTCTCCCTTGTAGGGGTGTGCGTCGCATATATCATATTTACGGTTTTCACTTCAGGGGGGATTGCCTTTGAACCCCGGTATTCGGCTGGCGAGTCTCTTCGTCATCGCTGTCACTAGGCGACCCCTTCCCCTTGTGTTCGGCTTTTAGCTTGCCGGCTTGTTTGAAGACCCAGCATCTTCTGTTAGTATGAGTAGCTGGTTTATCGGGGGTGCCATGAATCTGGCAGGGCTGATCCAATATCTTATCGGGGTTGGATGGTCCGTCTCTATTTTCCTTGGATGGATTTTTCCGTTGAATGGGCTTAGAACCGCTGAATCCGGCGTTAAATGTCGTGTCTTGTGTTATTTCGTCATTATTACGACGCTTGTGGTTATTGTGTCGTGGCTTTCCATTGCTGTCTCAGACTTCGGAAGTGCCCGGGTCGTTGGCGCCGTTGCTCCTACGAGCGAGCCAGCTGTCTTCTCCCGCCCAAAAGCGGGTCATTAGAGCGGCAAGGGCTGTCATGGATTTTGGTTTTTCTTGACCGAGGTGGTGAGCGAGCCATTCATCTCGGACGCTGTGTTTGAAGGCTGCGAGGGCTTCGGCATCCGGACAGTCGACAATTTGGTTCTTTTTAATTAAGAACCTAGTCCAGAGCTTTCTGGCTGACTCTCCAGGCTGCTGGATAATGTGACTTAAGTCATCGACATCTGGTGGCCGCACATATGTACCTTGGAAGGTATCACGAAAGGTGTCTTCCAGGTCTTCCCAGCTGCCAACGGAGTTCTCCAGAAGGCTGTTTAACCAGTGCTGAGTTGGTCCCTTTAGTTTTAGTGGTAGATATTTAATGGCGTGGAGATCATGGCCGCGGGCCATATGGATATGGAGAAGAAAGTCCTCAATACATACCGCGGGATCTTTTGTTCCATCGTAAGATTCGATGTTTATGGTTTAAACCCTTCTGGGAATTCGTGGTCCATTACTTCGTCAGTTAAGCAAAGTGGGTGAGCAGCGCCTCTGTATCGGGTCGCATCGTAACATAGCTCGGATAGAGTCCGGCTGCGGTTCTTGGCCCGGGCGTGAGTATGGCTATTACGTTCGGCTGGATAGTCGTTGTCGCGTGTCGGGGCACATCCCCATGATGCATAGATTGATCCGTTCTGACCTGCTCTACCGTCCGAGTCCTACCGTAGGACATATGTGTGTCCCTGAGCTGTTCTATGTTCGGCTTGAGTTGTCGCTTTATCCCGACCGCGTGCTGGTCGGTCAGCCGCATTGCGCAATGATGGTACGAGCTCCAGCGCCTTGTCATCGAACTGAGGTAGCAGTTTGTGCTTCGGGTAACTTTTGGCTAGGCGCTTGAGGCCGTATTCTTCGGCTTCCAGGACATCAGTCTATCTATCATTGAGCAGATCTTGATCAGCTTGAAGTTGCCGCTATTTCTTTTTCAAGCTCCTTGTAGTGGCTATTAGCTAGCGTTTGAAGCGCTCCTGCTTGAGAGGTTCCTCAGGCATGAGAAAATCCTCGGTTCCGACGCTCGCCTCATCCTCGAAGAGCGGAAGATAATTATAGTCCTCCGAGTCTTCGTGCCTAGCCTGTTCATGAGGGCTAACTTGCCCGTCTTCACATTCATCTTGTTCAGAAGTTGCATCAACGTGGTCTTCATTGTCTTCGGCACCGTCCAGATTGTTATCTTCTCCTGTGCCGGTGTTGCTGTCTTTGCTACGGCCTGACTTAGAGTGGCGCCACAGACGCTGGTGCTTTGGTTGTATCTTGGGAGGTTTATCCTCGACTGGATCTTCCTTGTCATCGCTGCTATTCTCTGTTGGTGCATCAACCATGTATACGTCATACGAGGAAGTGGCCGTCCCGCGTCTGGTGAATGGCGGGTTTTGGGCCTCTTCTTCTCCGGCATCGTCGTCCATACCATCGGAGTCGTAATCAATAATGCCAGTTGAGTCTTCGACAGTGGCTATTAAGTGGGCGGGGGGTGGGTAGCGAAATTCGTCATCAGCCTCCAGTTCGAACCGGATATATTTCGGTTGTGAGTCCCCCGCTAAGGAGAGTGTTTTTAATGAGTTTAGCACATCGCCTAAGGGCTAGTGCCGGAAGATGTCCGCGGAGCTGAATTCAATGATCGACGCCCGATCAAGCTCGTCGTGCACGGATGCACATTCTTCGGAAACCATAGCCAGAAACATGTCCGAGGTTCTGGAAACACAGATCTCACTTGATGTTGGGTCTGTGTGCGGCTCCAACGCCGCTGAGTCTCTGGCCTCCATGGCGGGGTTGAGCCTCCCGTCCTCGGATGGCATGACCTGCTCCAGATCTAGAGCCAGAGCAGTTGCAGGTTCTATCTCCTAGGTGTAGTTTGATGACAGATTTAAGTCATGTTCATCGTGGTGACAGGGAGCGGCTACAGCCGCGGTCTCGAATCCGTCGAAGATCAAGTCTCCGCGGATGTCCGCAACATAGTTCAAGCTTCCAAATCTGACCTGATGGCCAGGGGCGTAGCTACTGATCTGCTCTAGATGGCCAAGTGAGTTGGCCCGCAGTGCGAAGCTGCCGAACACGAAGATCTGTCCAGGGAGGAAGGTTTCTCCCTGGACAATGTTGTTGGGGATGATTGATGGGTCCATCGAACCTCTTGGCGACGACACAGCGGAACTCTCAATGAAAGCACCAATTTCGGTGTCAAAACCTGCGGATCTCGGGTAGGGGGTCCCGAACTATGCGTCTGAGGTTGATGGTAATAGGAGACATGGAACACAATGTTTACCCAGGTTCGGGCCCCCTCGATGGAGGTAAAACCCTACGTCCTGCTAGATTAATATTGATGAGTATGGGGGTTACAATAGTTGATCTACCACAAGATCGTAATGGCAAAAACCCTAGAAGTCTAGCCTATGTGATTATGATTATTCTCTGTCTCTACGGACTAAACCCTCCGGTTTATATAGACACCGGAGGGGACTAGAGTTGTACAAAGTCGGTTACAGAGAAAGGAATCTTCATATTGGGATGCCAAGCTTGCCTTCCACACCAAGGAGAGTCCCATCTGGACACCGGTGGGAGTCTTCGGTCTTGCGTCTTCACAGTCCATCAGTCCAGCACACGTACCATAGTACGGACGCCCGAGGACCCCCTAATCCAGGACTCCCTCACCTCCCTCCTACCAAAAGCCACATTTCCACTATTCCTCCTTGCTTTCCAAGTTCAAACCTTCATTGCTGCTTACTGGCAGCTCAGCCTCCTCGCCGGCGACCCTTCTTCTTGCAGCATCGCTTCCTCGCCGGCTACCCTTCTTCTTGCAGCGCCGCCTCCTCGTCGGCGACCCTTCTTCTTGCAGCGCCGCCTCCTCACTGGCGACCCTTCTTCTTGCTGCGCGGCCACCTCGCCGCCGACCCTTCTTCTTGTCGTGTGCCTCGTCGATATGGTTAGGTAATCCACACCCCACCCACACCATCCTCCTCCTTTTCCGTCCCACATGCCCCGACTGATGGAGCGATACCTTCCACCGAAATCATTGCCCCCTCCTCCAATTAAGCGCCGCCCACAGCCATTTTACATGCAGTATAACGTGGAGCTGAGTAGCATGCGGCCGCACGCGCGAACGAGGTTGCTATGGCTGCCATGCGTGTCGACCACCAGATCTTGGAGGAGCACCTCGTCTTCGAGGCCACCGTCGAAACCGCCACGTAGTTGTCTACTTTAAAATATAATTCGTGATGTTTTCTCTAGGCCACCGCAAGTGACTTCTAGTGATTTGTCCTCTGTAATGTTAATATGCAATCTGATGTTCAGTTAACAGTTTGGCCTCTGAAATGTAATGTTCAGTTAACACTTTGGTCCAACAATTGCTACATTTCATAGTACTATTCTCAAGAATTCTTTGTTTTGTTAACTGTCTTATCTTCTAGTACATGTTTCTATTCTGCAATGTCGTGCTTAGTTAACTATTTTGGTTCATTTGGTATGCTGTCCATTTAACTGTTTGGTTCAGTTCTGCAATTTGATTTTCATTTGATGTGGGTGCAATTTTGTATTGTTATGCATGTGGCACCAATCAAATTTGGTTGTACTCAATACATATTTCTACTGATAGTATGGCAACTCTCAGTTAACCTGATCAAGATCTTCCTTATGTGTGTTGCAGGGAAACAATGGGAGACACTACGGTTTACCATCGGGGTTTGTTCAAGCAGGGTCCTTTGGCTAATAGCACATTATTGTGCAGTTGCAGGAATCATTATAATATTTAGGTTTCTTACAATTTGGTCTTGCACATGTAGGTCCTGCTGTGAGAGGCTTAGACCCACTGTTCGACCCATTTTGCATATGGGGAAATGAGATGTCCATGAATATCAGTCAAGTCAAGAAACTCAGAAAGATTGTTAGGATGAAGAAACTTGTGACGAATAACAGCAAGATCTTTGTTTGCACAATGAAGAAGACATCAGTCAACTATAGGATGGTACCAACTCTTTTACCTTGTTTTTACCCCTTGCGCCATTTCAAAATTTACAACAGCGATTTATGCATAGCTTTGTTTTCACTACTTCTCATAGCAGTTCATCGATGATTACCTCTCAAACCACTTGTATGGTCAAGAGGTGAGGAAGGTATTCATTCAACACCCACGGTACAATATTGAAGTCTTGATGAAGAGGACGAAGGTTGGGAAGGCAATTATCCATAGCCACTGGCCTAAAGTTGCAAGGACATTCAACATCACTAAAGGCTCAATATTTGCCTTCCGCTTCTAGAGTTTCCCAGGTGAGATTCATCTGTCTATTTACCATGTATGATGCTACTTTCGGAAGGTTTTTTATGTTGTAGGTGAAACTTGGTGCTGTTGTGTAATGGCGTAACTGAGTGCCGAAGCTATCTGATGTAATTCGATTATGAAATCCTGGTTGCTTTTATACGTAAATGAAATATCTGGCCTGTTTTATAAGAAATATCAGTTTGATTAGTACATGGATTATCATTAATAGGCTAATTACCCTGCTTATTGGGGTTTTCTATAGCAAACGGTTACTCAGACAGCACCATGGGAGATGAACTCAAACAACCCGCACGGTTTCTAGAAAGTAGGCGTGTTCGATCAACTAACAATCACACACGGCTTCCGGCATCAAACTGTTTGCGTTAGGCCACCTTGCACAAACGTTTCCACATAAAGAACTGTGTGTGATATACATACCTACGGAAATGTTTTTCTAGGATTCACCGTGTGGGATGTACATACATACGGAAATGATTTTATGGGATTCACCGTGTGGGATATACATATCCACGGAAATGATTTTCTTGGATTCACCGTGTGGGATGTACATACCTAAGAAATGATATTCCCGAATTACCATGTGGGATGTACATACCTATGGAAATGATTGGGTTTCGATGCCTGGCCCGATCGCACACGGCCCCAGCCTGGGTCCCTGGAGGGCCTATCCCCGACGATTTTTGGGTCGTGTGGGAAGGACACCCTATCGCACACACTCACTTCATGACGGTTCCAAATGCCGTCGCGGAAAGGGGTTAAAAACCGTTTGTTTAGGACGTCGTTGTACCAGTGGGTCTCTTGGAGATCCATATGATGTAACTCTTTTTGCGGTGTGTTTGTTTGGATCTGATGAACTTTGAGTTTATGATCAGTCATATCTTTTTATATCCATGAAAGTTATTTGAGTTTCTTTGATGTCTTATAGCCTCATATTTCTTCTCCGGTATTTGGGTTTTGTTTGGCCAACTTGATCTATTTATCTTGCAATAGGAAGAGGTGCCCGGTAGTTGGTTCGATCTTACGGTGCTTGATCCCATTGACAGAAAAGGGAAGCGACATGTATGTATCGTTGCTACTAAGGATAAAAAGACGGGATCTATATTTACGCAATAGATAAATGGATCTTTTCTAAATCATGTCATCGTTCTTATTGCATTACTCCGTTTTTCCATGAACTTAATACACTAGATGCATGCTAGATAGCAGTCGATGTGTGGAGTAATAGTAGAAGATGTAGGCATGAGTCGGTCTACTAATCTTGGACGTGATGGCTATGTAATGATCATTGTCTGGACATCGTCATAATTACTTGAGGTTCTATCAATTGCCCAACAGTAATTTGTTTACCCACTGTTTGCTATTTTTCTCGAGAGAAGCCACTAGTGAAACCTTCGGCCCCCGGGTCTTCTTCCTCAAATATTTGCTTGCGATCTACTTTTCCTTTGCATTTTTATTCAGATCTATTATACAAAAAATACAAAAATACTTTACTGCAATTTATTTTATTTGCGACCTATTATTCCAATCTACTACAATTTTCTGGCATCTTTACCCGAAAGGGATTGACAACCCCTTTAACACGTCGGGTTGCGAGGTGTTGTTATTTGTGTGCAGGTGTTGTTTACGTTGTGTTGCTTGGATCTCCTACTGGTTCGATAACCTTGATTTCTTCACTGAGGGAAATACCTACCGTCGCTGTGTTGCATCATCCCTTCCTCTTTGGGGAAATACCGACGTAATCCTAGCAGACAAGAGCTTTTCTAGCGCTATAGTCAGAGAGCGATCAAAAGGAATTTCTGGCGTCGTTGCCGGGGAGGATCTTCTTCATAACCAGGTTCCTAATCACAAATCTCATCTCCTCGCAATTTTTTTTTTCATTTGCCTCTCGTTTTCCTCTCCCCCAATTCACAAAAAATTCCGCTTTATTCGCCTCCTTTTTCGTTCGCCTTTTCTCGTCAGATCTATCCTTTGCTTGCAATCATGAGTGATTTCTGTATGGCACCAACAGATGATGGCCTTACTCCTAAGATTGGACGTATGGGTAATCTAGATGCTAAAACTTTTATCTTGGGGCAAGGGAACGTTATGGGAGAAGAACATATCCAAGAATTTTTAAATTGTGTTGGGAAGCTTAGTCTTGATGATGCTCTTATACTTAAAACTATTAGATCTTTTGTCGATGCTATTTCAGCACTAGTTCTGAAACTTGAAAGTAAGTTTATTCATACCCATCCTACCTTGCAAAGATTGTTTTTTTAGGTCCCCGATATAAAGAATCCTAGAGCTAAAAAGTTGGTCACTCTCATTCTTATGAATGAGTTTGACTACGTATACGGGATGCTAGGGAAATCTTTGACTTTTATGGTATGAATCGTGAAAAACCTGTGATAGATGAAATTATTTACAATAGTGACTATGCTTTAAGACATTTGCTTGGGGACAATAAAATCTTTGATGAGAATCTTAAAAAGGAAGTCCCAGTTCTAGATATAATCCAACAAGTCTTCAATAATGTTAATCAACATTACTATTGGATTATTGCGGGAAATCAAAAGGGGTATGATGAAAACCAACTTAGGATTGCAAAGGCCTCTATGGATAACAAGTTTTATGTTGTGCTTACAAATCCTCATGATGAAAATACCTCTAAGAAAGTCAAGAACAAGGATGACAAAACTTAGATACTTGCTTTATGCCTAGCTAAGGGCGTAAAACTATAGTGCTTGTTGGTAGGCAACCCAATGAATAAAATTTTATTTTTGCCTTTTGATTCCTGTTCTTGTGTGTTAGAACAATTATGCTACTGTTATGATTGTGTTTTTAATGTTTTAATTAGTGTGTGCGCCAAGTAAAGCCTTTAGGATCTTCTTGGGTGATAGTTGTTTGATCTTGCTGAAAAGACAAAAACTTTTACGCTCACGAAATTAATTTTAGTTTTTTATCAAAGAGCGATAAAATACCCATTCCACCTGCAGTAGATCAATATACAAATTTCTCAGGCCGTCCTAATTTTTCAGAATTTTTGGAGTTACAGAAGTATTCGAAATAGTCAGATTGCTACAGACTGTTCTGTTTTGACAGATTCTGTTTTCTTTGTGTTGTATGCTTATTTTGATGGCTCTATGGTTTTCTTTGATGAGCTTTTGCCATAGAAAAGTTGGAATACCGTAGATATAATACAAAAACAAAATATGAGTTGGTTTGATACAACACTTATAGTAGTAGTTTATTATTCTTATACTAACGGATCTCACGAAGGTTTGTTGAGTTTTGTGTGATCGAAGTTTTCAAGTTTTGGGTTACCTTATGATGGATGAAGGATGGAAGAGCCTAAGATTGGGGATGCCCCGGAATACCAAGCTATTATCCAAAAATGAGAAACCAACTAAGCTTGGGTTTGCCCCCGAGTGGCATCCCCGCTTTCTTCCAACAACTATCGGTATTTTACTCAAGACTATATTTTTATTCGTCACATGATATGTGTTTTGCTTGGAGCCTCTTGTATGATATGAGTCTTTGCTTGTTTTATTTTGTGTTTTAAGTCATCAATCCTTGCTGTACACACCTATTTGAGAGAGCCAAAATTATGTCATGACTTGTTAGAATTGCTCTCTATGATTCACTTAAATCTTTTATGAGCTAGGACTTGCTCTAGTGCTTCACTTATATCATTTTGAGCATGGTGTGCTTAGTAATTTTGAATAAATGCTCTCTTGCTTAACTTAGATTTATTTGAGAGTTAGTAATTTTTTAAGAAATTCTCTGTTGCTTCAGTTAAATTATTTTGAGAGAAAGAAATATTATGCTCATGATCTTCACTTATATTTGTTTGAGCTTATGAAAAGCAACACATGAAAATCAGTCCCAAAGTGATAGGTATCCAAGAAGGATAAAGAAAAGAAAAAAGTCATGAAGATCATTGAATAAAATAAACATGATTCTTAGTAATAGTTTTGAGATATGATGGTGTGATATGTGAGTTATGTTGATGAGTAATTATGCTCTAGTAGGAATATTGGTGTTAAGGTTTGTGATTCCCGAAACATGCACGTGTAGTCTCTCGTTATGCTATGATGTTGGAGCATTATTTATTTTTGATTGTCTTCCTTATGAGTGGCAGTCGGGGACGAGCGATGGTCTTTTCCTACCAATCTATCCCCCTAGGAGCATGCGTAGTAGTACTTTGCTTCGAGTGCTAATAAACTTTTGCAGTAAGTATATGAGTTCTTTATGACTAATGTGAGTCCATGGATTATACGCACTCTTACCTTTTCGAAAGTTGCTAGCCTCTATGGTACCGTGCATTGCCTTTTCTCACATTGAGACGTGGTGCAAACTTCGCAGGTGCATCCAAACACCGTGATATGATATGCTCTATCACACATAAGCCGCATTATATCCTCCTCAAAACAGCCACCATACCTACCTATTATGGCTTTTCCATGGCCATTCCGAGATATATTACCATGCAACATCCACCACTTCTGTTTGATGACTTGAGCATTTATTGTCATATTGCTTTGCATGATCATATAGCTGACATAGTGTTTGTGGCTCAGCCACCGTTCATCATTTTTCATACATGTTACGCTACATCATTGCTAGAGGCATTCATATAGAGTCATACTTGTCATAGGTAACGAGTTGTAATTTTTATTTCTTTTGAGTTATAAGTAAATAGAAGTGTGATGATCATCATTATTCATTTTTAGAGTAATGCCCCAGTGAGGAAAGGATGATGAAGACTACGATTCCCCCACAAGTCGGGATAAGACTCCGGACAATAAGAGAAAAAGAAAAGAAAAAAAGGGCGGGAAAGAAACAAAAAGAAAAAAGGGAAAAAAATAAACAAAGAGAGAAGGGGCATTGCTAGTATCTTTTACCACACTTGTGCTTCAATGTAGCACCATGTTTTTCATATGGAGAGTCTCCTATGTTGTCACTTCCATATACTAGTGGGAATTTTTCAATATAGGATTAGATGCACACCCACTTAGTTTTCATATTGAGCTTTCATACACTTATAGCTCTTAGTGCATTCGTTGCATGTCAATCCCTACTCCTCACATTGATATCGATTGATCGGCATCTCCATAGCCCGTTGGTTAGCCGCATCGATGTGAGAATTTCTTACTTTTTGTCTTCTCTATATTTACCCCTATCATCATACTCTATTCCACCCATAGTGCTATATCCATGCCTTGCGCTCATGTATTGCATAAGAGTTAAAAAGCTGAAGCGCGTTAAAAAGTACGAACCAATTGCTCGGCTTGTCATCAGAGTTGTGCATGATAAATACTTTGTGTTAAGAAGACAGAGCATGACAAGACTATATGATTTTGTAGGGATAACTTCTTTTAGCATTGATATTTTGAAAGACATGGTTGCTTGTTGATATGCTTGAGTATCTAAATTATTATGTCAAAACTAGACTATTTATTTGAATCACATAAAAGTCCATTTGTCCATGCTATAAAGAAAAGAATATGATATGACATGTTAAACAACACTCCACATCAAAAATTCTGTTTTTATCACTTACCTACTCGTGGATGAGTAGGAGTTAAGCTTGGGGATGCTAATACATCTCCAACATATCTATAATTTTTGATTGTTTCATGCTGTTATATTATCAATCTTGGATGTTTTATAATCATTTTATAGTCATTTTATATCATTTTTTGGTACTAACCTATTAACATAGTGCGAAGTGCTAGTTCCTGTTTTTTCTGTGTTTTTTACATCGCAGAAAATCAATATCAGACGGAGTCCAAATGCCACAAAACTTTACGGGGATTTTTTATGGACCAGAAGGAACAAGTTGGGCCCTAGTTGCACCTGGGGGAGTACCGAGGAGGGGGCAACCCACCAGGGCACGCCAGGAGGCCCAGGCGCGCCCTGGTGGGTTGCGCCCACCTCGGGTGCCCCCCGGATCGCCTCTTTGCTATACAAATACCCAAATATTCCCCAAATCCTAGGGGAGTCGACGAAATATTCATCCAGCCACAGTAGAGTCCAGAACCACCAGATCCAATCTAGACACCATCTCGGGTGGGGTTCACCGCCTCCATTGGTGCCTCTCCGATGATGCGTGAGTAGTTTTTGTAGACCTTCGGGTCTGTAGTTAGTAGCTAGATGGCTTCATCTCTCACTCTTGATTCTCAATACAATGATCTCTTGGAGATCCATATGATGTAACTCTTTTTGCGGTGTGTTTGTTGGGATCTGATGAACTTTAAGTTTATGATCAGTCATATCTTTTTATATCCATGAAAGTTATTTGAGTTTCTTTGATCTCTTATATGCATGATCTCTTATAGCCTCGTATTTATTCTCCGATATTTGTTTTTTTTTCAACTCGATCTATTTATCTTGCAATGGGAAGAGGTGCCCGGTAGTGGGTTCGATCTTACGGTGCTTGATCCCAGTGACAGAAAAGGGAACCGACACGTATGTATCATTCCTACTAAGGATAAAAAGACAGGATCTATATCTGCGCAATTGATAAATGGATCTTGTCTACATCATGTGATCGTTCTTATTGCATTACTCCGTTTTTCCATGAACTTAATACAGTAGATGCATGCTGGATAGCGGTCGATGTGTGGAGTAATAGTAGTAGATGTAGGCAGGAGTCGGTCTACTAATCTTGGACATGATGCCTATGTAATGATCATTGCCTGGATATCGTCATAATTATTTGAGGTTCTATCAATTGCCCAACAGTAATTTGTTTACCCACCGTTTGCTATTTTTCTCGACAGAAGCCACTAGTGAAACCTACGGCCCCCGGGTCTTCTTCCTCATATATTTGCTTGCGATATACTTTTCCTTTGCATTTTATTCAGATCTATTAAACGAAAAATACAAAATACTTTGTTGCAGTTTATTTTATTTGTGATCTATTATTCCAATCTACTACAATTTTCTGGCATCGTTACCCGAAAGGGATTGACAACCCCTTTAACACGCCGGGTTGCGAGGTGTTGTTATTTGTGTGCAGGTGTTGTTTACATTGTGTTGCTTGGTTCTCCTACTGGTTCGATAACCTTGGTTTCTCCACTAAGGGAAATACCTACCATCGATGTGCTGCATCATCCCTTCCTCTTTGGGGAAATACCGACATAGTCCTAGCAGACAAGAGCTTTTCTGGCGCTATAGTCAGAGAGCGATCAGCCCCCGAGGCCCGAGGGCGGCACTCCGGAGACTCCACGGCGTGTATAGCCCAACTCATTATTACGTGAGAGTGTCACGAGCGGAGAACTTCACAGGCACTAGGCCTTGCTTCATGGGTAGAACTTCCGGAGGTGCTAGATGTTCCAAGCATTCTGGATGGGGATCCCGTCCTGCGTCTCCAGGCGCGCAGCGCCGGTCTCGGAGATGCGGTCTATCCTAGACGGCCCCTCACACATGGGCAAGAGCTTATGTAGCCCTTCCCTGGAGAGCACCTGCCTCAGGACAAGATCGCCCACCTCAAGCATCCTGGAGCGGACGCTGCAGCAGTGGTACTGCCGTAGTGCCTGCTGGTACCTTGCTGCACGGAGCGAGGCTTGGCGGCGGCGTTCCTCCCCTAGCATGAGGTCCATCCCCCACATGGCGTCCTGGCGTGCCTCGTCAAATGCGAGGACCCGCGCGGACCAATGCTTGACCTCACGAGGGAGAACCGCGTCGGCTCCGTAGACGAGGAAGAACGGAATCTCGCCCGTTGGCTTGGTGGCGGTGGTGTGGATGGACCACAACACGGACTGGAGCTCGTTATGCCAGCCCCTGCCGCAGGCCTCAAGCTTTTTCTTGAAGGTCCTTGTCTTGAGGCCTCTCAAGACCTCCGCATTGGCGCACTCGGCTTGGCCGTTACTTCTGGGATATGCCACTAAGGCATAGCATATCTGCGTTCCAAGGTTAGCACAATATGTTTTGAAGAGATTGCTAGTGAACTGCAAGCCATTGTCGGTGATGATGCGATTAGGGACTCTGAACCGGCTCACGAGGCCATTGATGAACTTGACCGCGGAGCCGACTTGGATGGTGCAGACAGCTTCCAGCTCTGCCCACTTAGTGAATTTGTCGATGGCGACGTAGAGGTAGCGGTAACACCCAGGCGCTTAAGGGAATGGACCCAGGATATCTAGCCCCCAGACCACAAACGGCCATGATAGCGGGATAGTCTGGAGGCCCTGAGTAGGCTGGTGGATTTGCTTGGCGTGGAACTGGCAGGCCTCATAGGATCTCACCAGCTCGGCTGCATTGTTGAGTGCCGTGGGCCAGTAGAACCCGCTGCGGAACACCTTGCCCACAAGGGTGTGCAACGACGAGTGGTACCCGCAATCTCCGCCGTGTATGTCAGCTAGCAGTTCGCGCCCCTACTCCCTAGAGATGCATCACAAGGAAACATCATTTGGTCATTTTTGATATAGCTCACCATCCTAAATGCAGTACGCTGTAGCCTGTCGGGCCACGCGTTCCGCGTCCTCCTACTTCTTTGGCAGTGTTCCTTGCATCAGGTATGCCCTGAACTCCTCGGTCTAGCTCCCCTCCTGGGGCTCGAGCGCCAGGAGCAGGCGCGCTCCTGAGGTTAGACCATAGGCGGGGGCTCTCGAGGCTGGCAGCGGGGGAAGCTCCTCCAAAGGTGGTGCAGGCTACACAGCCGGGGGGTCGCTGGGGGCTTGAAGACTCACTCCTCGAAGACACCAGGCTCTTGGGGCTGGCGCCTTGACGCCCTTTTGGCGATATCGTCCACTTCCTTGTTTGTGCCGCATGGCACATGCTGCAGTTCCAAGCCCAAGAATTGCTTCTCCATCTTGCGTACCTTCGTGAGGTATGCCTCCATGTGATCGTCCTTTGTCTCGTCCACCTTGTTGGAAAAGTTGACGAGCAGCTGAGAGTCACCCTTGATGGTGAGGCTCTTTACCCCCAAGGTTGCCATAGCCTTGAGGTCGGCGATCAATCCTTCGTACTCCGTGATGTTGTTGGAGACCTTCTCACCCCGCTGGAAGCAGAGCTCCACGATGTAGTAGATCTTGTCCTAGGTGGGCGAGATGAGTACTGCTCCAGGCCCCACGCCCTGGCGCGCGAATGCGCTGTCGAAGTACATGAGCCAGCCGTCCGGTGCTTCGCTCCCTTGCAAGAGAGACCGATCCTCGCATGCTTTGGGCCCTGGAGCGCCAGTCCATTCCACCACGAAATCGGCGAGCGTGGCTCCCTTGACCCTGGTGGTGTTGAACTCCAGCTGGAAGGCCTGCAGCTCGATGTTCCATTCGGCAACCCTTCCCGCAGCATTGGGGCTCTGGAGTACCCTCTCTAGTGGGTACGCTGAGACGACCTTGATGGGGTGGCCTTGTAAGTAGTGATGCAGCTTGCGCGAGGCCACGAGGAGCGTGAGTAGAAGCTTCTACGGCATGGGATAGCGTTCCCTTGCATCCCGTAGCACTCTGCTGACGAAGTACACCAGGTGCTCGACGAGGGCGGGAGCATCGATTGAGTCTGAGATCTCCGGAGGTGGGGACGCCTCCTGAGGCCGTGGGAACTCACGAGCTTGGTTGTCCATTGCGTCCCCCGTAGTCTTAGGAGTGTCGTCCTGTGGGGTCTGGTCATCTGCTGGCGCCGCTGTGGCTTCAGGGGCGGCGTATCAGTGGGCGCCATCCCCACCATAGGTGCGGCCTTGTGCGGCAGGCCCTTAGCTTGGCGCTCCTCCCGGATGGCCACCAGTGCTGCGCTGGCGGAATGAGGTGTGGTGGCCAGGTAAAGTACCAGGGGCTCAAGGGGACGAGGCGCCACCATCACCGGTGGGATGGTCAGGTATCTCTTGAGGTCTTGAAATGTCGTGTCGGCCTCCGGGGTCCACTCGAATGGGCCCTTCTTCTTCATTAGGATGAAGAACGGGAGGGCGCGCTCCCACAGCTTGGAGATGAAGCGCCCCAGTGAGATCACGCAGCCCACGAGTTTTTGCATTTCCTTGAGAGTCTGCGACGGGATCATCTCTTCTATTGCTTTGACCTTCTCTGGGTTCGCCTCGATCCCCCTGTGCGACATGAGGAAACCCAGCAGCTTGCCAGAGGGGAAGCGGAACACACATTTATCCGGATTGAGCCACAGATCTACCTTGCGCAGGCTGGCAAAAGTCTCCTCCAAATCCTGAATGAGGGTCCTGGCCTCCCGAGATTTTACCACAATGTCATCGACATAGGCCTCAGCATTCTTCCCGAGCTGTTGGCCTAGGGCGATGTGCATCAGCCATTGAAAGGTTGCCCCAGTGTTTCGCAGTCC
Organism: Triticum urartu; assembly: GCF_003073215.2. Classification (NCBI taxonomy): domain Eukaryota; kingdom Viridiplantae; phylum Streptophyta; class Magnoliopsida; order Poales; family Poaceae; genus Triticum; species Triticum urartu. The sequence goes on along the minus strand of NC_053025.1, from coordinate 85,325,966 downwards.
GAATGGCATGCAGGTGTAGCAGTACACCCTGCACGGGGTCAAGGAGGCCGTCTTCTCTATGTCTTCCAACGTCATCTTGGTCTAGTGGTAACCTGAGAAGGCATCTAGGAAACCTAACAGGTCGCACTCGGCGGTGGAGTCGACGATCTGATCGATGCACGGAAGCGGGAACAGGTCCTGAGTGCATGCCTTGTTTAGGTTGGTGATGTCGATGCACATGCGTTTATTTCCGCCCTTCTTAGGCACGACGACGGGCTTTTCCAGCCACTCCGGGTACTGGACCTCGCGGATGACACCCACCGCCTGTAGCTTGTGGGCTTCCTGGATGATGAAGGACTGTTTCTTTGTGGATTGTCGCCGTGCCTTCTGCTTCACAGGGCGCACATTGGGGCACACCCTCAAGTGGTGCCCGATTACTCCCCTTGGGACCCCCACCATCTGCTTGGGCTCCCAAGCGAATACTTTCTTGTTCGCGCGTAGGAATTTCACTAGTGCCTCTTCTTGGTCCGCGTCGAGGTCGGCGCTGATACGTCTCCGTGGTATCTACTTTTGCAAACACGTTTTCCCTTGTTTTGGACTCTAACTTGCATGATTTGAATGGAACTAACCCGGACTGACGCTGTTTTCAGCAGAATTGCCATGGTGTTATTTATATGCAGAAACAAAAGTTCTCAGAATGACCTGAAACTGATTATTTTTGGAAATAATAAAAAATACTGGCAAAAGATCAATACCAGGGGGCCCACACCCTAGCCACGAGGGTGGGCGATACGTCCATTTTGCATCATGCTTTTATATCGATATTTCTTGCATTATGGGCTGTTATTTCACATTATGTCACAATACTTATGGCTATTCTCTCTTATTTTACAAGGTTTACATAAGGAGGGAGAATGCCGGCAGCTGGAATTCTTGGCTAGAAAAGGAGCAAATATTAGAGACCTATTCTGCACAACTCCAAAAGTCCTGAAACTCCATGGAATATCTTATAATAAATAATGAAAAATCCTCGCCAAAGATGAAGACCAGGGGGCCCACACCCTGTCCACGAGGGTGGGGGGCGCCCCCACCCATAGGGCGCGCCCCCTACTTCGTGGGCCCCCTGGTGGCTCTCCGATGACCATCTTCTGCTATATGAAGTCTTTCGATGAGAAAAAACACAGAAGCAACCTTTCGGGACGAAACTCCGCCGCCACGAGGCGGAACCTTGGTGGAACCAATCTAGGGCTCCGACGGAGCTGTTCTGTCAGGCAAACTTCCCTCTCAGAGGGGGAAATCATCGCCATCGTCATCACAAACGCTCCTCTCATCAGGAGAGGTCAATCTCCATCAACATCTTCACCAGAACCATCTCATCTTAAAACCCTAGTTCATCTCTTGTATCCAATTCTTGTCTCCAAGTCCGGGATTGGTGCTATTAGGTTGCTAGTAGTGTTGATTACTCCTTGTAGTTGATGCTAGTTGGTTTATTTGGTGGAAGATCATATGTTCAGATCCTTTATGCATATTATTACCCCTCTGATTATGAACATGAATATGCTTTGTGAGTAGTTACGTTTGTTCCTGAGGACAAGGGAGAAGTCTTGCTATTAGTAGTCATGTGAATTTGGTATTCGTTCGATATTTTGATGAGATGTATGTTGTCTAGCCTCTAGTGGTGTTATGTGAACGTCGACTACATAACACTTCACCATTATTTGGGCCTAGAGGAAGGCATTGGGAAGTAATAAGTAGATGATGGGTTGCTAGAGTGACAGAAGCTTAAACCCTAGTTTATGCGTTGCTTCGTAAGGGGCTGATTTGGATCCATATGTTTCATGCTATGGTTAGGTTTACCTTAATACTTTTGTTGTAGTTATGGATGCTTACAATAGAGGTTAATCATAAGTGGGATGCTTGTTCAAGTAAGAACAGCACCCAAGCACCGGTCCACCCACATATCAAATTATCAAAGTACCGAACGCGAATCATATGAACGTGATGAAAACTAGCTTGACGATATTCCCATGTGTCCTCGGGGGCGCTTTTCCTTATAAAAGAGTTTGTCCAGGCTTGTCCTTTGCTACAAAAAGGATTGGGACACCTTGCTTCATTTTATTTACTTGTGTCACTTGTTGCTTGTTACAAATTATCTTATCACAAAACTATCTGTTACCACTTATTTTAGTACTTGCGGAGAATACCTTGCTGAAAACCGCTTATCACTTCCTTCTGCTCTTCGTTGGGTTCGACACTCTTACTTATCGAAAGGACTACGATAGATCCCCTATACTTGCGGGTCATCAAGACTCTTTTCTGGCGCCGTTGCTGGGGAGTGAAGCGCCTTTGGTAGGTGGAATTTGGTAAGGAAAAATTTATATAGTGTGCTGAAATTTACTATCACTTGTTACTATGGAAAGTAATCCTCTGAGGGGCTTGTTCGGGGTATCTTCACCCCAACTAGTAGAGCAAAGAGTTTCTCCTCAACTTACTGAACCTATTGAAAATGAAATTCCTTTTGAGTTTCCTTCGGGTATGATAGAAAAACTGCGAGCTAATCCTTTTACAGGAGATGGAACAAAGCATCCTGATGAACACCAAATATATGTGGATGAAGTTTGTGGATTATTTAAGCTTGCAGGTATACCCGATGATGTTGCTAAGAAGAAGGTCTTCCCTTTATCTTTGAAGTGAGACGCATTGACATGATATAGGCTATGTGATGATACGAGATCATGGAACTATAGAATATTGAAATTGGAATTTCATCAAAAGTATTACCCTATGCATCTTGTTCATCATGATCGCAAATATATATATAATTTTTGGCCTCGCGAAGGAGAAAGCATCACTCAAGCTTGGGGAGGCTTAAATCAATGTTATATTCATGCCCCAATCATGAGCTCCCAAGAGAAACAATTCTTCAAAAAAATTATGCTCGGCTTTCTGAAAATAATCGCACCATGTTCGATACTTCTTGTGCTGGCTCTTTTATGATGAAGACTATTGGATTTAGATGGGATTTATTGGATAGAATTAAATGCAACTCTAAAGATTGGGATCTCGATGAAGGTAAGGAGTCAAGTATGAAACCTAAGTTTGATTATGTTAAATCTTTTATGGATACCGATATTTTTCGTAAGTTTAGCACTAAATATGGACTTGATTCTGGGATAGTAGCTTCTTTCTGTGAATCTTTTGCTACTTATGTTGATCTCCCCAAGGAGAAGTGGTTTAAATATCATCCTCCCATAGAAGTAAAAGTAGCTGCACCCATTAAAGTTGAAGAAAAGACTATCACTTATAGTGATCCTATTGTTCCTACATCTTATGTTGAGAAACCACCTTTCCCTGTTAGAATAAAGGATCATGCTAAAGCTTTAACTATGGTTCGTAAAAGCAATATTAGAACTTATAGACCTCCTGAGCAAGTTAAAGTAGAACCTAATATTGCTATTGTTAAAGATCTCTTGGCTGGTAATATTGATGGGCATGTTATTCAGTTCTGCGATGAAACTCCTAGAATTGCTAAACCTTGTGCTAAAGATAAACATGGACCTATGGTAGGCGTGCTTGTTATTTTTGTTAAAATAGCAGATCATTGTTATCATGGCTTATGTGATATGGGTGCTAGTGCTAGTGTTATACCTTATGACTTGTATAAAGAAATCAAGCATGAAATTGCACCTGCTGAGTTAGAAGATATTGATGTCACAATTAAACTTGCCAATAGAGATACTATTTCAGCAGTGGGAATTGTTAGAGATGTTGAAGTCTTGTGCGAGAAAACTAAATATCCTGCTGATTTCATTGTTCTTAGTTCCCCACAAGATAGCTTTTGTCCCATTATATTTGGTAGACCCTTCTTGAACACTGTTAATGCTAAGATAGACTGCGAAAAGAATGTTGTTACTATTGGCTTGGATGATATGATTCATGAGTTTAATTTCTCTAAATTTAGTAAACAACACCGTGAAGAAGAATTGCCTAGTAAGGATGAAATTATTGGTCTTGCTTCTATTGCCGTACCTCCTAGTGATCCTTTAGAACAATATTTGCTAGACCATGAGAATGATATGTTTATGAATGAAAGAAGGGAAATAGATGAAGTATTCTTTAAACAAGAACCTATTCTGAAACACAACTTGCCTGTTGAAATCCTAGGGGATCCCCCTCCACCTAAGGGTGATCTCGTGTTTGAGCTTAAACTATTGCCTGATAATCTTAAATATGCTTATCTTGATGAAAAGAAGATATATCCTGTTATTATTAGTGCTAACCTTTCAGAGCATGAAGAAGAAAGATTATTGAAAACTCTGAAGAAGCACCATGCTGCTATTGGATATACTATTGATGATCTTAAGGGCATTAGTCCCACTCTATGTCAACATAAAATAAATTTGGAAGCAGATGCCAAACCAGTTCGTGATCCTCAACGACGTCTGAATCCTAAAATGAAAGAAGTGGTGAGAAAAGAAATACTAAAGCTTCTGGAGGCAGGTATAATTTATCCTGTTGTTGATAGTCAGTGGGTAAGTCTTGTTCATTGTGTCCCTAAGAAGGGAGGTATTACTGTTGTTCCTAATGATAAAGATGAATTGATTCCACAAAGAATTATTACAGGTTATAGGATGGTAATTGATTTCCGCAAATTAAATAAGGCTACTAAGAAAGATCATTACCCCTTACCTTTTATCGATCAAATTCTAGAAAGATTATGCAAACATACACATTATTGCTTTCTAGATGGTTATTCTGGTTTCTCTCAAATACATGTGTCGGCTAAAGATCAATCAAAGACTACTTTTACATGCCCGTTTGGTACTTTTGCTTATAGACATATACCTTTTGGTTTATGTAATGCACCTGCTACCTTTCAAAGATGCATGATGGCTATATTCTCTGACTTTTGTGAAAAGATTTGTGAGGTTTTCATGGACGACTTTTCCGTCTATGGACCTTCTTTTGATGATTGCTTGAGCAATCTTGATCGAGTTTTGCAGAGATGTGAAGAAACTAATCTTGTCTTGAATTGGGAAAAGTGCCACTTTATGGTTAATGAAGGTATTGTCTTGGGGCATAAAGTTTCTGAAAGAGGTATTGAAGTTGATAAAGCCAAGGTTGATGCTATTGAAAAGATGTCATGTCCCAAGGACATCAATGGTATAAGAAGTATCCTTGGTCATGCCGGATTTTATAGGAGGTTCATTAAGGACTTCTCAAAAATTTCTTGGCCTCTGACTAATTTATTACAAAAAGATATACCATTTGTCTTTGATGATGATTGTGTAGAAGCATTTGAAATATTTAAGAAAGCATTAGTCTCTGCACCTATTGTTCAGCCACCTGATTGGAATTTACCCTTTGAAATTATGTGTGATGCTAGCGATTATGCTGTAGGTGCTGTTCTAGGGCAAAGAGTTGATAAGAAATTAAATGTTATCCATTATGCTAGTAAGACTCTTGACAATGCTCAAAGAAATTATGCTACTACTGAAAAAGAACTTTTAGCAGTTGTATTTGCTTGTGATAAGTTCAGACCTTATATTGTTGATTCTAAAGTAACTATCCACACTGATCATGCTGCTATTAAATATCTTATGGAGAAGAAAGATGCTAAACCTAGACTTATTAGATGGGTTCTCTTGCTACAAGAATTTGATTTGCATATTGTTGATAGAAAAGGAGCTGAGAACCCCGTTGCAGACAACTTATCTAGGTTAGAGAATGTTCTTGATGACCCACTTCCTATTGATGATAGCTTTCATGATGAACAATTAAATGCCATAAGTACTTCTCGTAATACTCCATGGTATTCTGATTATGCTAATTACATTGTTGCTAAATTCATACCACCTAGCTTCACATACCAACAAAAGAAAAAGTTTTTCTATGATTTGAGACATTACTTTTGGGATGACCCACATCTCTATAAAGGAGTAGATGGTGTTATTAGACGTTGTGTACCTGACCATGAATAGGAACAGATCCTACACAAGTGCCACTCCGAAGCTTATGGAGGACACCATGCGGGAGATAGAAGTGCACATAGGGTATTGCAATCTGGTTTTTATTGGCCTACTCTCTTCAAGGATGCCCGTAAGTTTGTCCTATCTTGTGATGAATGTCAAAGAATTGGTAATATTAGTAGACGTCAAGAAATGCCTATGAATTATTCACTTGTTATTGAACCATTTGATGTCTGGGGCTTTGGTTATATGGGACCTTTTCCTGCCTCTAATGGATATACACATATTTTAGTTGCTATTGATTACGTTACTAAGTGGGTAGAAGCTATTCCAACTAGTACTGCTGATCATAACACTTATATTAAAATGCTTAAATAAGTTATTTTTCTGAGGTTTGGAGTCCCTAGATATTTAATGACTAATGGTGGTTCACATTTTATTCATGGTGCTTTCCGTAAAATTCTTGCTAAATATGACGTCAATCATAGAATTGCATCTCTGTATCACCCACAGTCTAGTGGTCAAGTAGAATTGAGTAATAGAGAACTCAAATTAATTTTTCAAAAGATGGTTAATAGGTCTAGAAAGAATTGGTCCAAGAAACTTGATGATGCATTATGGGCCTATAGAACCGCATATAAAAATCCTATGGTATGTCTCCGTATAAAATGGTATATGGAAAAGCATGTCACTTACCTCTTGAACTAGAACATAAGGCATATTGGGCTATTAAAGAGCTCAACTATGATTTCAAACTTGCCGGTGAGAAGAGGTTATTTGATATTAACTCACTTGATGAATGGAGAACCCAAGCTTATGAAAATGCCAAGTTGTTTAAAGAAAAGGTTAAAAGATGGCATGACAAAAGGATACAAAAGCGTGAGTTTAATGTAGGTGATTATGTATTGCTATACAACTCTCGTTTAAGATTTTTTGCAGGAAAACTTCTCTCTAAATGGGAAGGCCCCTATGTTATCGAGGAGGTCTATCGTTCTGGTGCCATAAAAATCAACAACTTCGAAGGCACAAATCCGAAGGTGGTAAATGGTCAAAAAACCAAACATTATATCTCAGGCAATCCCATAAATGTTGAAACCAATATTATTGAAACCGTAACCCCGGAGGAATACATAAGGGACACTTTCCAGAACGTTTCAGACTCCGAAAAGCAATAGGTATGTGGTACGGTAAGTAAACCGATTCCAAAACAGTTTTTAAGGCAATATTTATCCGTTTTGGAATATTTAGAAAAATAGAAAATTAAGAAGTAGTCCGGGAAGGACACGAGGGCCCCACGAGGGTGGAGGGCGCGCCCTACCCCCCTGGGCGCGCCCCTTACCTCATGAGCACCTCGTGTGTCTTTCGGACTCCGTTTTCTTGCACGATACGTATTTTGGTCGGTAAAAATTCACTATATATTCTCCCGAAGGTTTTGACTCCCGTATCACGCAAATATCCCATGTTCTTGTTTTGGGCTGTTCTCTGTCAGGGTTGTCAAGGCCAGGCATCATGTCGTCCCCCTCCTCCGACAACGGTCACAAAGATGCTTGGCTAATGAAGATAGATCTGAAGAGGGAAGAACCCATGGAGATCAACAAGGATGAGGGGATCAAGAAGGCCACGGAGAACCAAGCTCTGGCAACAGAAGACATCCTTCAACTTGATCACAACCTTCTTACCCCAACTGAGATCGAAGCCTTCCGGATGATTGAGGTAACTTGTATTCAAAACAAGTATCTCACAAGTGAAAATAATTTGTTGAAGGAGCATATCTTTGCACTCAAGGGCATTATTCGCATGCTAGAGGACCTCTTACGCTCGATGTGCGACTATCCATCACCTCCATCTTCACCAACAACAACGAAGGAGACATAATCACATGGGTATGGGCAATCCCCTTGGCAACTGCCAAGCTTGGGGGAGGTGCCCGGGTATCGTATCACAATCACAACTCCTATCTTTACCGTTTTCCTCAGCTCGATCCTATTAGTAGTATTTTGATCTAGTAGAATAAAGTTTATGGCATGATCTAGTTTTATGTTTTGCATTATGATCTCTCTATGTAATTGAGTCCGTGATCTATAAAATAAAGATTAGTGTTGAGTCAAGGGCTTGATTTTCTTGCTATGATCTTGGGTGAATAAAAGAAAAGAGAAAAAGAATAAGAAGAAACAAAAGTTCATATTGATCTTATTGAGAGTAATGACTTCACATAGGAAGAGTATGATGATTTAAAAGTTATTGGGAGTTGGCAGACATAGTTTGGTCATCGTTGCAATTAATAGGAAGTAATAAGGAAAGAGAGGTTTCACATATAAATATATTATCATTGACATCTTTTATGATTGGGAGCACTCATTAAAATATGACATGCTAAAGAGTTGATATTGGACAAGGAAGACAACGTGATGAGTTATGTTTTCTTATATCTGAGATAAAGTATGTTGTCAGGGATCCTCCAACATGTTGAGCTTACCTTCCCCCCTCTTGCTAGCCAAATTCTCAGCACCAAGTAGAGATACTACTTGTGCTTCCAAATACCCTTAAACCAGTTTTGCCATGAGATTCCACCATATCTACCTATGGATTGAGTAAGATCCTTCAAGTAAGTTGTCATCGGTGCAAAGCCATAAAAAATTGCTCTAAATATGTATGATTGATTGGTGTGGGAGAAATAAGCTTTAAACGATCTTGTGATGTGGAAGTAATAAAAGCGACGGACTGCATAATAAAGGTTCATATCACAAGGGGCAATATAAAGTGACGTTCTTTCTCATTAAGATTTTGTGCATCCAACCATAAAAGTGCATGGCAACCTCTGCTTCCCTCTGCGAAGGGCCTACCTTTTATTATTATCTACTACCTTATGTAAGAGTCATGGTGATCTTCACCTTTCCTTTTTCATTTTATCCTTTGGCAAGCCTAGCATGTTGGAAAGAACCTGATATATATATCCAATTGGATGCAGGGGCCATGAGTTATTATTGTTGACATTACCCTCGAGGTAAAAGGTTGTGGGGCGAAACTATAAGCCCCTATCTTTCTCTGTGTCCGATTAAAACTCCGTAACCACAAGTATTGCGTGAGTGTTAGAAATTATGAAGGACTAGATGATAGTTGAGTATGTGGACTTGCTTTTTAGCTTTGACATAGACTCTTTCTGATGTTATGATAAATTGCAATTGCTTCAATGACTAAGGTTATAGTTTGTTGGTTCTCAATAAGTTTTCTGATTCATACTTTTGCATTGTGAATAGATCATCACTTGAACATAAGTAATCATATGACAATATCTATATATGTTGCTGTTATGAGAATAATCATGATGCCTTCATGTCCGTATTTTATTTTTATCGATGCCTCTACCTCTAAACATGGGGACATATTTATTGTTATCGGCTTTCGCTTGAGGACAAGCAAGGTCTAAGCTTGGAGGAGTTGATATGTGCATTTTGCATCATGCTTTTATATAGATATTTATTGCATTATGGGTTGTTATTTCACATTATGTCACAATACTTATGGCTATTCTCTCTTATTTTACAAGGTTTACATAAGGAGGGAGAATGCCGGCAGCTGGAATTCTTGGCTAGAAAAGGAGCAAATATTAGAGACCTATTCTGCACAACTCCAAAAGTCCTGAAACTCCACGGAATATCTTATAATAAATAATGAAAAATCCTCGCCAAAGATGAAGACCAGGGGGCCCACACCCTGTCCATGAGGGTGGGGCGCCCCCTAGGGCGCGCCCCCTACCTCGTGGGCCCCCTGGTGGCTCTCCGATGACCATCTTCTGCTATATGAAGTCTTTCGATGAGAAAAAACCTAGAAGCAACCTTTCGGGACGAAACTCCGCCGCCATGAGGCAGAACCTTGGTGGAACCAATCTAGGGCTCCGGCAGAGCTATTCTGCCAGGGAAACTTCCCTCCCGGAGGGTGAAATCATAGCCATTGTCATCACCAACGCTCCTCTCATCGGGAGAGGGCAATCTCAATCAACATCTTCACCAGCACCATCTCATCTTAAAACCCTAGTTCATCTCTTGTATGCAATTCTTGTCTCCAAGTCCGGGATTGGAGCTAGTAGGTTGCTAGTAGTGTTGATTACTCCTTGTAGTTGATGCTAGTTGGTTTATTTGGTGGAAGATCATATGTTCAGATCCTTTATGCATATTATTACCCCTCTGATTATGAACATGAATATGCTTTGTGAGTAGTTACGTTTGTTCCTGAGGACAAGGGAGAAGTCTTGCTATTAGTAGTCATGTGAAGTTGGTATTCGTTCGATATTTTGATGAGATGTATGTTGTCTAGCCTCTAGTGGTGTTATGTGAACGTCAACTACATAACACTTCACCATTATTTGGGACTAGAGGAAGGCATTGGGAAGTAATAAGTAGATGATGGGTTGCTAGAGTGACAGAAGCTTAAACCCTAGTTTATGCGTTGCTTCGTAAGGGGCTGATTTGGATCCATATGTTTCATGCTATGGTTAGGTTTACCTTAATACTTTTGTTGTAGTTGCGGATGCTTGCAATAGAGGTTAATCATAAGTGGGATGCTTGTTCAAGTAAGAACAGCACCCAAGCACCGGTCCACCCACATATCAAATTATCAAAGTACCGAACGCGAATCATACGAACGTGATGAAAACTAGCTTGATGATATTCCCATGTGTCCTCGGGAGCGCTTTTCCTTATATAAGAGTTTGTCCAGGCTTGTCCTTTGCTACAAAAAGGATTGGGCCACCTTGCTGCACTTTATTTACTTTTGTCACTTGTTGCTCGTTACAAATTATCTTATCACAAAACTATCTATTACCACTTATTTCAGTACTTGCAGAGAATACCTTGCTGAAAACCGCTTATCATTTCCTTCTGCTCCTCTTTGGGTTCGACACTCTTACTTATCGAAAGGACTACGATAGATCCCCTTATACTTGTGGGTCATCAATGGGGGGCGCGCCCCCCACCTCGTGGGCCCCTTGGAGCTCCTCCGACCTCAACTCCAACTCTATATATTCATGTTCGTAGAGAGAAAATTAGAGAGAAAGATTCATCGCGTTTTACGATACGGAGCCGCCGCCAAGCCCTAAACTCTCTAGGGAGGGCTGATCTAGAGTCCGTTCGGGGCTCCGGAGAGGGGAATCCGTCGCCATCGTCATCATCAACCATCCTCCATCACCGATTTCATGATGCTCACTGCCGTGCGTGAGTAATTCCATCGTAGGCTTGCTGGACGGTGATGGGTTGGATGAGATTTATCATGTAATCGAGTTAGTTTTGTTAGGGTTTGATCCCTAGTATCCACTATGTTCTAACATTGATGTTGCTATGACTTTGCTATGCTTAATGCTTGTCAATAGGGCCCGAGTGCCATGATTTCAGATCTGAACGTATTATGTTTTCATCAATATATGATAGTTCTTGATCCTATCTTGCAAGTCTATAGTCACCTACTTTGTTTTATGATCCGGCATCCCCGAAGTGACAATAATCGGGACCACTCCCGGTGATGACCGTAGTTTGAGGAGTTCATGTATTCACTATGTGTTAATGATTTGGTCTGGTACTCTATTAAAAGGAGGCCTTAATATCCCTTAGTTTCCGCTAGGACCCCGCTGCCACGGGAGGGTAGGACAAAAGATGTCATGCAAGTTCTTTTCCATAAGCATGTATGACTATATTCGGAATACATGCCTACATTACATTGATGAATTGGAGCTAGTTCTGTGTCACCCTAGGTTATGACTGTTACATGATGAACCACATCCGGCATAATTCTCTATCACCGATCCATTGCCTACGAGCTTTCCATATATTGATCTTCGCTTATTTACTTTTCCGTTGCTATTGTTACAATCATTACAAAATACCAAAAAAATTACCTTTGCTATCATTACCTTTTGCTACCATTACCACTACTGTCATACTACTTTCCTATTAAATACCTTGCTGCAGATATTAAGTTTCCAAGTGTGGTTGAATTGACAACTCAGCTGCTAATACTTAAGAATATTCTTTGGCTCCCCTTGTGTCGAATCAATATATTTCGGTTGAATACTCTACCCTCAAAAATTGTTGTGAACCCCTATACTTGTGGGTTATCAAGACTATTTTCTGGCGCCGTTGCCAGGGAGCATAGCTCTATTCTTTGAGTCATTTGGGATTTATATCTGCTTATTATTATGAAGAACTTGAAAGGTCCAAGAACCAAGATTTATCCCTCAACTACGAGGGAAGGTAAGGAACTGCCATCTAGCTCTACACTTGATTCACCTTCTGTTTCGAGTAAGCTTGCGACACCTAAACCTACTTCTGCTATTAACTCTGATATGTCGCATATTATTGATGATGCCACTTCTGCTATGCATGATACTTATGATGCAACTACTTCTATGACTGATACTACTGTGCCACTTGGTGAATTTCTTGATGAACAACTCGCTAGGGCTAGAGAGAATGAAATTATTGAAACTGATAATACTGATGAAAGTGATTATGAAGGCTCTCCTAACAAATATGAATTACCTTTTGTGCCTGTGGGCTATGTTATAGATGAAGAAACTAAAGGAGACTTTCTTGCTTGCAATGATAGAAGTGATCTTAATAAATTATTAGCTCAGCTTAAACAAAAAACTCTGAATGCTAGAATGAAATATGATCCTGCTTATGCTACTTCACCTATCTTTGTTACTGATAAGGATTACGAATTCTCTATTGATCCTGAGATAATTACTTTGGTTGAATCTGATCCTTTTCATGGTTATGAATCTGAAACTGTTGTAGCACATCTTACTAAATTAAATGATATAGCCACCCTGTTCACTAATGATGAGAGAACTCGCTACTTTTATATCCGTAAAATATTTCCGTTCTCATTAAAGGGTGATGCTAAGATATGGTTTAATTCTCTGGATCCTGGTTGTGTGCGTAGTCCCCAGGATGTGATTTATTACTTCTCTGCTAAATATTTTCCTACTCATAAGAAACAAGCTGCCTTAAGGGATATATATAATTTTGTGCAAATTGAAGAAGAGAGTCTCCCACAAGCTTGGGGGAGGCTTCTCCAATTACTTAATGCTTTACCTGATTATCCTCTTAAGAAAAATGAAATACTTGATTTCTTTTATAATGGACTAACCGATGCTTCCAGAGATTACCGTGATAGTTGTGCTGGTTTTGTTTTCAGGGAAAGTACACCGAATGAAGCTGACATTTTATTGAATAATATGTTGACAAATGAAAATAATTGGACACTTCCTGAGTCAGCTCCTGAGCCTATTCCTAAGCCAACTCCGAAGAAAAGAGGTGTTCTATTTCTCAGTCCTGAAGATATGCAAGAGGCAAAGAAACCCATGGAAGAAAAGGGTATTAAAGCTGAAGATGTTAAGAATTTACCTCCTATTGAAGAAATACATGGTCTTAATTTACCGCATGTCGAAGAAATGCATGGTTTTAATCTATCACCTATTGAAGAAACACACGGTCTTGATAACCCAACACAGGTACTAAAGGTAACTTCTCTCTATAGATATGATAAAGCTGAAATCCCATTCACTAAGTTTGCTAGCCCATGCTTAGATGAGTTCGATAAATTTATGGTTAAGCAAGAAGACTTCAATGCTTATTTTGGTAGAGAATTAAAACGCAGTGCTGATATGCTTGAACACTTGGGTGATTATATGGCTAATGTCAAAGGTGAACTTAAACTTATTAGTAAACATGCTTCTATGCTTACCACTCAAGTAGAACAAGTACTTAAAGATCAAAATGATTTGCTCAATGAATTGAATAGTAAGAATAATCACTATGTTGTTAGAGTGGCTACTAGAACTGGTAAAATTTCTCAAGAACCTTTATATCCTGAAGGCCACCCTAAGAGAATTGAGCAAGATTCTCAGAGAAATAATATAGATGCACCTAGTCCTTCTAAAAGGAAGAAAAAGAAAAATGATAGGACTTTGCATGCTTCTAGTGAACCTATTGCTGAAACACCTGAGAATCCAAATACTATTTCTATTTCTGATGCTGAAACACAATATAGTAATGAACCTGAAACTAGTGATGATGTTAATGATAATATTCATGATGATTCTCAACCTAGCAATGATAATGATATAGAAATTGAACCTGCAGTTGATCTTGATAACCCACAATCAAAGAATCAACGTTATGATAAGAGAGACTTTGTTCCTAGGAAACATGGTAAATAAAGAGAACCATGGGTTAAAAAACCCATGCCTTTTCCTCCCAAACCATCCAAGAAAAAGGATGATGAGGATTTTGAGCGCTTTGCTGAAATTATTAGACCTATCTTTTTGCATATGCGATTGACTGCTATGCTCAAAATGAATCCTTATGCCAAGTACATGAAAGAAATTGTTACTAATAAAAGAAAGATACCGAAAGCTGAAATTTCCACCATGCTTGCTAATTACACTTTTAAGGGTGGAATACCAAAGAAACTTGGAGATCCAGGAGTACCCACTATACCATGCTCCATTAAAAGAAACTATGTTAAAACTGCTTTATGTGATCTTGGAGCCGGTGTTAGTGTTAGTGTTATGCCTCTTTCTTTTATATCGTAGACTTGATTTGAATAAGTTGACACCGACGAAAATATCTTTGCAAATGGCTGATAAATCAACTGCTATACCTGTCGGTATTTGTGAGGATGTGCCTGTTTTGGTTGCAAACATTACTATTTAATGGACTTTGTTATTCTTGATATTCCCGAGGATGATGGTATGTCTATTATTTTTGGAAGACCCTTTTTGAATACTGCAGGAGCTGTTATTGATTACACCAAAGGCAATGCCACTTTTCATGTTAATTGTAATGAGCATACGGTACACTTTCCGAGGAAACAACCTCAAGTTCATAGTATTAATTCTATTGGAAAAATTCCATCGATTATTTTTGGAGGTTTTGAATTTCCTCTTCCTACTGTCAAGAAGAAATATGATATTCTAATTATTGGGGATGTGCATATCCCCGTTGAGGTAACATAGTGTTATTCGAAATTTCTCCGGTTCCATGTTATTCGGAATGAGTTTGTTAACAAGACTTGATCAACCTTGTTAATGGATTCCTTTTGATGATCATGAGATGGATGAAGTTAGAAAGCACAACCTTCTGTGCCCTCCTTTTACTTTTTGTTATGTATATTAAATAAAGTAAAAATAGTATTTTATGTCTGTTATCTCAATTATCCGTGCAATATAAAAATACCCCGAAAATAAAATTCTCCAAATGCCCTGAAATTTAAATATGATTTTTTTATGGAATATTTGAGAATATTTGACATTGAGAACACAGCAGGGGGGCATCCACCTGGCCACGAGGGTGGAGGGCACGCCCTACCCCCTGGGCGTGCCCCCCTGCCTCGTGGGATCACGGTGGCCCTCCTCCACTTATTCCTGCACCCACACACTCCTTCTTCCTCCCACAAATACCATTATCAAGCTCAAGCACGAGTTCTAGCTCATTTTGCTGTGATTTTCGATCTCCTTGCTCAAAGCACCTCTCACAAAACTGCTTAGGGGGATTGTTCCTTGGTATGTGACTCCTCCATTGGTCCAATTATTTTTTGTTCTAGTGCTTTATTCATTGCATATTTTTGCTGCTTAGGTGACCCTGTTCTTGAGCTTGCATGTCAAATTTATATGGTTCCAAGTAGTTTTGATGCATGATATAGGCTCTAGGCACTTATAGGAGTAGTTGCTATCAATTTTGTTGAGTTTGGTTAACTTTTATTTTGAAGTTACTAAAAATTTCAGAAATTATTCAGAGGAAGAAATATGTTTAGGAAGATGTACCAAGGTGGTTCTTCAAGGAAACAAGGACCCAGGCTTGCAATGCGTGATGCTGATGATGAGCCACCAAGGGACGCTCCAGTGCGACCTTGTGAATGGCCTTCCGAGGACTTCATGGATCGAGCAGGAATTAAGGAAGAATTTAATGCATATTTGTGTAATGCTGATCTTGTGAGCTTCAAGGCAGAAAAGTGCCGTCAGTACCACTATCTCACTAGTTCCTTTGTGAGCAGGTTTGAGTTTTCATCTTCACGTAATTCTCAAACTGTCATGTTTGATCTTTATGAAAATTCTTATACCATCAACTTAGAGGATTTTACCACTGCTTGCAAACTTCCACAACGGGGTAGTACTAATGAACCCCACAAATCTGAGTTTAGGGATTTTCTTGCTAGTATAATTGTGGGGGAGTCCAAAGATATAACACAAGCTACCATAGGGGGCATTCATTTTCCTGCTATACATTATTTTGCTCTCTTCATAGGTAGATGCATTAATGGTAAAGATGAAGCATGTGACATGTGTGTCCCTGACCTCATTATTCTTAGGAGTGCTGTGTTAGGAGATAAATCTCATAATTTAGGAGCCATTGTTGCACGTAGGTTGCATCTTAATAGATTTAATGGAGATTTCTTTGGTGGAATTTATGCAACCCGCATAGCTAATTTTCTTGGTACAACCATACATGAGGATGATATTGAGTTTCCTCCTGCTTATTTGGATTATGAGGCTATGGTTCGTCATCAGTTTGTTGAGAGGAATGATCAGTTCCTCCAGTACCGACTAATATTTGACAGATGACGCACCTATCACGTCGCTCTCACTGCTTCTACTTTCTTTGACTTTTAGGAAAAAGGGGGATATTTTATAACCAGAGAGGAGGCGGAAGAGTATAAGAGGAGGGATGAGATAGCTCCCCTCCAAGTTGCAGCCCATGATGCAATGACCGCTGCATCGCAGTATGACCCCAACTATTACTTTGGATATCCGCTAGGCAAGCCGTGGCCATAGACCAACTTAGGCCAAAAGCCTAAGCTTGGGGGAGTACGTATTTCCCACCGACATTACATTCATATTCACACACTCATTGCTAGATGTCGGTGCTCATATTTTTTCACTGTAATATCCATGCTAGTCTATTTTCCTCTTTATGCTTTCTTCTTGTGTGTTTAATAAACCTTAAGAAAAACAAAAAAAATTAGTTGTAGCTTTTAATTAGTTTACTTTCCATGCTTGTAGTAATTAAAAAGAAAACCCAAAAAGATTTTATGTTCTTCTTTTTGCTTGTTAGGAGCTTTCCCGTGTAAATAGTTTTATTTCTTTTCTTTCCTTTGGGGTCGATAGGAGAAGACAATAATTAAATTGTTGAAGTGGCTCTTATATGCATTATTGTTAATCTAAGAAAAGAGCCCATATTGCCTTGTCTTCTCCTGTTTATTGAATGCTTGCAGATTCCCGCTTAGTCCAATGCACGTGCACTATTATTATTATCCACATCGTTCGGTCGTGCAAGTGAAAGGCAATTATGACGATATATGATGGACTGATTGAGATGAGAGAAGCTGGTATGAACTCGACCTCTCTTGTTTTTGTAAATATGATTAGTTCATCGTTCCTGATTCAGCCTATTATGAATAAACATGTTTGCAATGACAATTAGAGATCATAGTTTCTTATGCCATGCTTAATTAGCTAGGAGCTTATAATGGTTTACCTTGCGTGCCAACGTGCTATTAAAATGGTTGTGATGTGATATGATAGGGTGGTATCCTCTTTTGAATGATTTAAGTGACTTGACTTGGCACATGTTCACGCATGTAGTTGAAACAAAATCAACATAGCCTTCACGATATTTATGTTCATGGTGGATTATATCCTACTCATGCTTGCACTCAATGTTCATTGCCTTTAATGCATGTTCATGGCTGTTGTCGCTCTCTAGTTGGTCGCTTCCCAGTCTTTTGCTAGCCTTCACTTGTACTAAGCGGGAATACTGCTTGTGCATCCAATCCCTTAAACCCCAAAGTTGTTCCATATGAGTCCACCATACCTACCTATATACGGTATCTACCTGCCGTTCCAAGTAAATTTGTATGTGCCAAATTCTAAACCTTCAAATAATCATTCTATTTTGTATGCTCGAATAGCTCATGTATCAACTAGGGATATGTATCTTCCATGTTAGGCGGGTTATTCTCAAGAGGAGTGGACTCCGCTCCTCACTTATGAGAAAATGGCTGGTCACCGGGATGCCTAGTCCCATGCTTTATGCAAATCAAATGAAAATAATTGCAAACAAAAATCCCCCTGGGACTCTTGTTATTTGGAGGCACTCGTTGTTTCGAGCAAGCCATGGATTGATGCTTGTTGGTGGAGGGGGAGTATAAACTTTACCATTCTGTTTGGGAACCGCCTATAATGTGTGTAGCATGGAAGATATCGCCATATCTCAGTTGTTATGTTGACAATGGAAGTATACCGCTCAAAATATTATTCATATCTATTTCAAAACCGAGCTCTGGCACCTCTACAAATCCCTGCTTCCCTCTGCAAAGGGCCTATCTATTTACTTTTATGCTGAGTCATCCTCCTCTTATTAAAAAGCACCCGCTGGAGAGCACCTCTGTCATTTGCATTCATTACTGATTAGTTTACATTGAGTATGACTTGACTGGATCTCTTTTACCATGAATTACAATGTCTAGTCAGTCCTTGATCTTTAAAGGTGCTCTGCATTTATGTTTTGCGATCTCAGAAAGGGCTAGCGAGATACCATCTTGTTATATCATATTATGATTGTTTTGAGAAAGTGTTGTCATCCGAGATTTATTATTATAGCTCGCTAGTTGATTATGTCATTGATATGAGTAAACATGAGACCTAAGCGTTATTCTGAATATGGTTAGTTCATAATCTTTGCTGAAAACTTGAATGCTGGCTTTACATATTTACAACAACAAGAGCAAACAGAGTTTGTAAAAGTTTTTCTTTATCACTTTCAGTTTGTCAACTGAATTGCTTGAGGACAAGCAAAGGTTTAAGCTTGGGGGAGTTGATACGTCTCCGTCATATCCACTCTTCCAAACACTTTTGCCCTTGTTTTGGACTCTCATTTGCATGATTTGAATGGAACTAACCCGAACTGACGCTGTTTTCAGCAGAACTGCCATGGTGTTATTTATGTGCAGAAACAAAAGTTCTCGGAATGACCTGAAACTTCACGGAGATTATTTTTGGAAATAATAAAAAAATACTGGCAAAAGATCAAGAGCATGGGCCCACACCCTAGTCCACTGATACGTCTCCAACGTATCTATAATTTTTGATTGCTCCATGCTATATTATCTACTGTTTTGGACATTATTGGGCTTTATTATCCACTTTTATATTATTTTTGGTACTAACCTATTAACCAGAGGCCCAGCCCAGAATTGCTGTTTTTTTGCCTGTTTTAGGGTTTCGAAGAAAAGGAATATCAAACGGAATGAAACCTTCGGGAATGTGATTTTTAGGAAGATTATGACCCAGGAGACTTGCACCCTACGTCAAGAAAGAAAAGAGGAGGCCACGAGGTAGGGGGCGCGCCTACCCCCCTGTAACGCCCCCGATGCGGCTATAGCTCCCACGTGTCGAGGCACGACTTAGAGGCATAACCGCATTGAAAGCAATGTCGCAAGTTAGGCAATCTTCACAACATCCCATGTAATATAGATAATAAAAGGGGAGATACATAGTTGGATTACACTCGCCACATCAATCAAAGTACATAAATAGCATTACAACATTCAAACACCCAAGGCCCGACTACGACGCCAAAATAAAAGATAACCCAACATGCGACACGGTCCCGATCACCCCAACTGGGCACCACTATTGATCATCAGGGAAAGACACGTAGTATCGGCGTGAGTCCTCGTCGAACTCCCACTTGAGCTCAAGCGCATCATCTGGAATGGAGTCATCAGGCCTTGCACCTGGTTTGGAAGTAATCTGTGAGCCACAGGGACTCAGCAATCTCACACCCTCGCGATCAAGACTATTTAAGCTTATAGGTAAGGCAGGGTAAATATGTGGAGCTGCAGCAAGCGACTAGCATATATGGTGGCTAACCAATTCGCAAAAGAGAGCGAGGATAGATAGCAAAGCGCGATCGAGCAACTAGAGGGCATACTGCGGCAAGCATTACTCCAACACTGTGTTCACTTCCCGGACTCCGCCGAGAAGAGACCATCACGGTAACTCACATAGTTGATTCATTTTAATTAAGTTAAGGTTCAAGTTATCTACAACCGGACATTAACAAATTCCCATCTGCCCATAACCGCGGGCACGGCTTTCGAAAGTTCAAATCCCTGCAGGGGAGTCCCAACTTAGCCCATGACAAGCTCTCACGGTCAACGAAGGAATAGACCTCCTCCCGAGACATTCCGATCAGACTCGGTATCGGTTCTTCAAGACACTTCGACAGGTTAAAACAAATCCAGCAACACCGCCCGAATGTGCCGACAAATCCCGATAGGAGCTGCACATATCTCGTTCTCAGGGCACACTCAGATTGTCCAACTTCCGGTAGGCCAGCCCAGAGTTGCCCCTGGTAGCCACCGGCGGCTGACGAGGTGGACCAACACTCAGAGGAGCACTAGCCCGGGGGGGTTTAAAATAAGATGACCCTCGGGCTCCGGAAACCCAAGGGAAAAAGAGGCTAGGTGGCAAATGGTAAAACCAAGGTTGGGCATTGCTGGAAAAGCTTTAATCAAGGCGAACTATCAAGGGGTTCCCATTATAACCCAACCGCGTAAGGAACGCAAAATCCGGGAACATAACACCGATATGACGGAAACTAGGGCGGCAAGAGTGGAACAAAACACTAGGCGAGAGGCCGAGCCTTCCACCCTTTACCAAGTATATAGATGCATTAAGATAACAATGGCAATATAATGATATCCCAACAAGTAAAATAATGTTCCAACAAGGAACGGTCTCCAATCTTCACCTGCAACTAGCAACGCTATAAGAGGGGCTGAGCAAAGCGGTAACATAGCCAATCAGTGGTTTGCTAGGACATGGTGGGTTAGAGGTTTGACATGGCAATTTGGGAGGCATGATAAGCAAGTGGTAGGCATCGTAGCATAGGCATAGCAAAAGAGCGAGCATCTAGCAAAGCAAAGATAGTAGTGATTTCGAGGGTATGATCATCTTGCCTGCAAAGTTGTCAGAGTTGACTGGATCCTCGAAAGCAAACTCAACGGGCTCCTCGTTAGCGAACTCGTCTCCCGGCTCTACCCAAACAAGACAAACAAGCAACAAGGAACACAATCAACCACGTGCAAACTCAAACAACATGATGCAAACATGGTATGCTATGCGGGATGCGATATGTGATGCATATGCAAGATTTGACAAGGAGAATGAACCTGGCCTCAACTTGGAAAATCCAAGTGTGCCACTGGAAAGGTGAGATGAAATCGCTTGAAAACGATATAAAGAACGCCGGAATCGGAGTTACGGTTTGGAAATGGCAAGCAATTCAAATATGGCACCGGTCTGCGATTTACAGCAAGTAGCCATCTAAATGCAAAAAAGATGAACATGCTACAACACCAAACATGGCAACAAAATACATGGCAGGGATCCATTCATGATGCTTAACAAAAACTAGCACTGAGATACGGCCAATTCATCCATTAACAGGTTCAAACAAGCATGGCAAAAATGCATATGGTAAACAGATTTCAGACTTAGTGAAATTAACACTTGTCTGGAATTTCAGATCAGGTAGCACTTTCGGAGCAGAAAACTATATGCTACAGGACCTGAACATGGCAAAGTAAAGCATGGCATGGAGCTACTCAAAGAGCTTAACAAAAGTCCCTTAGTGACCTTGAGCCAAAAAGGGATCAGAAAATACATTTGCAAGCATGTGAACATGGCAAAAACATAATCAGCTCTCAGACTTGGTGAAAAACTGGAGCATGCAAATCAGATATCAAGTAGGCATGTTTATGAGCTCGATGCACTCACTACAGAGCATGTCATGACAATCTAAGCATACACCCAACAAGAATATACATTATACAAGCTAGACATGGCAAGAACAATAACATATCATGCACGGATCAACTATAACATCCTCGGCAATATCGCTAACAAGTAGACAATCTGCCCAGATTCACGACATAGCAAAAATAGAGATCGATTGCTCAAGCTAGGGTGCTCCATAATTGCAAACAAAGACATGGATGTATAGAGCACTACAAGATTAACAAAACATCCTTACTGATCAACCTCAAAAGAGGCACGGATCACTAGGAAACAACATGAACATATGGCATATTGAAATAAACAGATCAAGGACTTCGTGGAATTGCTAAGTTCCTGAAATCAGCATTAACGAATGCTCCACTTTGCAAGCTTGTTCTAGTCACCACACACATCACAAAAATACATGGGTTGCACCTCTGGAAAGATGGCAAAATATATAACAAAATACATGTAGAGCTCAGGGGCATATCATGCACACAATAATCATGGCAAAAATGACAAATATCTAATTGGAGCAGCAGATCTGACAATTATCTCAAATAGCACTCTTCCAACAGCATTTCGGGCGTCAAGATGAACTAAAATGAAAATGATGCAATGAGATGAAATGATGAGCTCTCTGAGACAAACATTTTGATATGCTATACGCACAAAACGGATCTACGGATGCAGAGTTACGGCATGACGAACATGGGCATTTGAATGAGAAATCTCGGGGACTTGGTAGATTTCGAGGGGGGGAGAAAGTCAACCTCCGTGAGTTTTCAGATCTGGGCGCGGTGAACGAGAATCGCCGGAGGAAGGCCGCACGGTGGCCGGAGGAGAAGAGGGAGGTCGCCGGCGATGTCGAGGTCGCCGGATCCGGTCGCTCCTCGACCGGATCTGGGCGAAGGAGGGGGAACTCCGGCAAGCTCCTGCAGGGAGGCGCGGCGCAGGGCTCGGAGGAGGTGTGCAACTCCGGCGGTGGCGGGGAGCTCCAGGCACCGGCGGGGAGCAGGCCGCGCTGGGGCGGCGAGCTGCGGCAGCTGCGAGGCGGGCGACCGCGGGCGGGGGGCGCCCGTGCGGCGGCGGCGGCGGAATGGGCCGCGGGGGCCCGGTTCGGGCTCCACGGGCCTCGGGCGTCGGCGGGCCGGACGGATGACGTGGCGCAGCGTGGTTCGTCGGCGGAGGCGGCTGACATGTCCGGTTGCGGCCGGACGTGTCTGATGCGCGCGAGGATGATGGATCTAGGGTTAGGGGGAGAGTAGAACCGCGAATTTCGGAGGGGGTGTATATATACGCATAGAGGGAGCTAGGAGAGTCCAAATGAGGTGTGGTTTTCGGCCACGCGATCGTGATCGAACGCTCTAGATGATGGAGAGGGTTTTGGTCGGTTTTGGGCCAACTTTGAGGGGTGTTGGGCTGCAACACACACGAGGCCTTTTCGGTCACTCGGTTAACCGTTGGAGCATCAAACGAAGTCCAAATGGTACAAAACTTGACAAGCTGTCTACCAGTAGTAAACCAAGGCCGCTTGACAAGTCTCGGTCCAATTCGGAAATGTTTAATCCCCACACACGAAAGAAAGGTAGAAATGACCACCGGAGGAGAATGGAGCGCCGGAATGCAAAACGGACAACGGGGAAAATGCTCGGATACATGAGACGAACACGTATGCAAATGCAATGCACATGATGACATGATATGAGATGCATGACAACGACAACAACACACGGAGGCAAAGACCCAAACCTGAGAAAATAAAATAACTTAACGCCGGAAACGGCAAGAGTTGGATTACATATTAGGTAAATCATATTCGGGGTGTTACAACACTCTACCACTACGAAAGGATCTCGTCCCGAGATCTAGGACTGAAAGAACGTCGGGTATTCAGAACCGAGGTGATCCTTCCGTTCCCAGGTAGCTTCACGGTCGGAATAGTGTGACCACTTGACTTTGAGGAATTTGATTGACTTGTTGCGAGTCT
Source organism: Triticum urartu (assembly GCF_003073215.2). NCBI lineage: Eukaryota > Viridiplantae > Streptophyta > Magnoliopsida > Poales > Poaceae > Triticum > Triticum urartu. Next base: position 85,302,190 of record NC_053025.1, on the reverse strand, counting down.
TGCGTTCAGTCTCTTCGAGAATAGCAACGGGGTGCTCACGATAAGAGAGATCTTCTTGGAGCTCAATGTCTTCAAAGTTGACGGTGCGTTCAGGAATCTTGAAGCACTTTCGAAGCTAAGAGACATGGAACACGTCATGCACATTTGTAAAGTTTGAAGGAAGCTCGAGTTGATAGGCGAGATCGCCTCTCTTGCTGACGATCTTGAAAGGTCCCACGTATCTAGGGGCAAGCTTCCCTTTGATACCAAAGCGACGAGTACCTTTCATTGGAGAGACGCGGAGGTAAACATGATCTCCGATCTCGAAAGCCAAATCACGGTGCTTACTGTCATAGTAACTCTTCTGGAGGGATTGGGCTGCTTTGAGGTTATCTCGAATGACTTTGCAAATTTCCTCTGCCTCTCTGATTAAGTCATTTCCCAGAAGTTGACGTTCACCGGTTTCAGACCAATTGAGAGGGGTACGACACATCCTGCCATACAGAATTTCGAACGGGGCCTTGCCCGAACTTGCTTGAAAACTGTTGTTGTAGGAGAATTCAGCATATGGAAGAAAATCCTCCCATTTCATGCCGAAGGAGATCACACAAGACCTGAGCATATCTTCAAGAATCTGGTTGACACGCTCGACTTGACCGCTAGTTTGAGGATGGAAAGTTGTGCTGAAGCGGATGATGGTGCCATGGCCTTCTGAAACGAATCCCAAAACTTGGAGGTAAAGATGCTGCCACGGTCTGAAGAGATCACTTGTGGAATACCGTGCAGAGAGACAATCCGAGAGGTATAGAGCTCCGCCAATTGAGCTGCAGTGATTGACTCTTTGATAGGCAGAAAGTGAGCCACTTTAGTGAGTTTGTCGATGACTACGAATATAGAATCATTGCCATGTTTGGACTTTGGAAACCCAGTCACGAAGTCCATCTCAATGTGGTCAAACTTCCATTCTGGAATGGCAAGAGGTTGGAGGAGACCAGCTGGCCTTTGGTGTTCTGCCTACACTATTCTGCAAACATCACATTCATTCACGAACTGAGCAATCTCGCGCTTCATTCGAGTCCACCAATAAGCCTGCTTGAGGTCCTGATACATCTTCGTGCTCCCAGGGTGGATGGAGAGGAGAGAATTGTGAGCCTCATTCATGATCACTTTACGAAGGTCACCTTTGGGCACAACAATACGATCCTCGAATAAGAGAGTATCCTTGTCATCAAGGCGGTAGCACTTGTACTTGGGTTGACTCTTGGCAATCCCAATCTTCACCTTCTTCACCATAGCATCAAGAAGCTGGGCTTGGCGAATCTGGTCTTCCAAGGTAGGAGAGACTTGAAGGTTGGCGAGGAAATCTTGAGGAACAACTTGCAGATTAAGTTTGCGGAAAGCTTCACAAAGCTCGGGTTGATAAGGCTTGAGAATAAGACTGTTGCAGTAAGCCTTCCTGCTCAATGCGTCAGCAATCACATTGGCCTTGCCTGGAGTATACTCGATACTAGGATTATACTCTTGAATCATTTCGACCCATCGAGTCTGCCTGAGGTTGAGATTAGGCTGAGTGAAGATGTATTTGAGACTATTGTGGTCAGTGAAGATGTCCACTTTTCTTCCCAATAAGAGATGTCTCCAAGTCAAAAGAGCATGCACAACTGCCGCCAACTCGAGTTCATGAGTGGGGTATTTCTTCTCGTTGGGCTTCAACTGGCGAGAGGTATAAGCCACAACTTTCTTCTCTTGCATCAACACTGCACCGAGACCTTGGAGAGAGGCATCGCAAAAGACCTCGTACGGCTTGGATTCATCAGGCGGAGTCAGAACTGGAGCAGTGACCAATTTCTCTTTCAAAGTGTTAAAAGAAATGTCACACTCTGGAGACCAAACGTACTTGACATGCTTCTGGAGAAGATTTGAGAGAGGCTTCGCGATCTTAGAAAAGTTTTCAACGAATCTTCGATAGTAGCTTGCGAGACCGAGGAAGCTACGGAGTTGCTTCACGTTCTGAGGTGGTTCCCAATTCACAATTGCAGACACCTTCCCAGGATTCACTGCAATGCCCTTGGCAGAGATGATATGACCAAGATAAAGAACCTCATCGAGCCAAAATTTGCACTTGGAGAACTTGGCGTAGAACTGGTGTTCCCTGAGCTTATCGAGTACCAAACGCAAGTGCTTGGCATGATCTTCCTTGTTCTTCGAAAAGACCAGAATGTCGTCGAGATAGACCAAAACAAAGTCATTGGTGTAGACGTTGAAGATGAAGTTCATCATGCGAGAGAAAGTCGGAGGAGCGTTGACGAGGCCAAAAGACATGACAGTGTATTCATATGAACCAAAGCTTGTCCTGAAAGCCGTCTTGGGAATATCTTGATCACGGATTCGAATCTGATGATAACCCATACGGAGATCAAGCATGGATAATACTTGGGCACCTTTGAGTTGATCGAACAGCTCGTTGATGTTGGGAAGTGGGTATTTGTTCTTGATGGTCTTCTTGTTCAATGGATGGTAATCAACACAAAGTCTGTCCGTTCCATCCTTCTTCACAAAAAGAACAACACAACCCCACGGAGAAGAACTAGATCGGATGAGACCCATTCTCTCTTGAATATCGAGTTTCTTCTTCAGCTCCTTCAACTCTTCGGGTCCGAGCTTGTAAGGACGCTTGCACACCGGTTCCGTGCCAGGCTCAAGATTGATGACGAATTCAACTGGCCGGTGCGGAGGCATTCCTGGAAGCTCTTCTGGAAAGACGTCTTGATATTCTCAAACAACTGGGATTTGCGAGATAGCATCCAGTTCACCCTTCTCATTGAGAGAAAACAGACGGATGGTATCATCACGAGTGGCAAAGACAATTACATCCTCAGACGATTGAGTCAATTGAATCTGCCTGGCTGCACAATCAAGATGCGCCTTGTGCTTAGAAAGCCAATCCATTCCGAGAATTAGATCAATATCCGAGTCACCAAGAACCGTTGGAGAAGCCAGAAACTTGTAGTCACCCAAGGTGATAGTAACATCCGAAATGATGGAGTCAGCATGCATGCGCTTACCGGGAGAGACAACTGCTAACGGACTAGGCAAAACTTGCGAAGTCAATTCATGTCTAGATGTAAATGTTCTAGAGATGAAACAATGCGATGCACCAGTGTCAAAAAGAACTTTAGCTGGAATATCATTAACAGGAAGGTTACCCATGATGACATCTGGCGAGTCCTCTGCCTGAGCTGCATTCATCAAGTTGACCTTGGCGTGCTTGGGGTTATGCTTGACCACAGATGTACTTTCCGATATCATAGGAGGAGGAGGAGGGAGACGCCTCTGATTGAAACATTTGTTGGCATAGTGACCCTTCTGTTGGCACTTGTTGCACGTGACCTCTGAAAGCGGACGGTGATACGGAGCACTTGATCTTGGAGCTTGAGACGAAGTCTTGTTCTGAAATCCAGGGTTGGGTGGGTGGGAAGATCCACTGCCACCTTTGCTCTTCTGATACGGCTGACGGAACGGAGGAGGAAGCCAATACTTCTGCTGCTTGGCCACTTGAGTAGAGGAAGAAGGAGTAGTGTCTCTGACTCGCTTCTTGGAAGCATCACACCTCAGTTGAGCAGCCTCTTGCTTCAATGCCATGTTGTAGAACTCATCGTACCTCAAGGGATCAAAGAGAACAAGAGCTAGCTGGATTTCTTCTCTGAGACCACCCCTGAACTGGTATATCATGCTCTTCTCGTCAGGGACGTCCTGCTTAGCAAAGCGGGCGAGCTTCTGGAACAACTTGTTGTAGTCATAGACAGACAAAGAGCCTTGCTTCAGGTTGCGGAATTCCTCACGCTTGCTTTCAACCACGCTCTGAGGAATATGATGAGCTTTCAAGTCTTGATGGAATTCATCCCAGGTAATCACACGGCCTCCTCTGGAATCCTTGTACTGCTGGAACCATTCTGCAGCTTGGTCTTTGAGTTGGAAGGAAGCGAACTTGACGAAGTCCTCAGGCCTGACGTTACTGCACTCGAAATGCTTGCACAGATTCACGAGCCAATCGTCAGCATCAGTTGCCTCAACACAATTGCTGAAAGTCTTTGGCCCGTTAGCAAGGAACTGGTTGAGTGTAGCAAAGTGATTCTGATTGTTGCCTTGGTTCGCTTGATTGCGCTCTTGAAGAATTTGCATGATCAACTGTGTGTTTGCATTGGTTGCGTCCATCACAGCTTGCCATGCCTCCGGAGGAGGTGGAGGTGGTGGCGGATCCTGATTCTGTTTCTGAGTTTGATTGCTGCTCTTAGCGGGAGCCATCCTGAAGAGGGTGACAACCATTAGCACATTAACAGATAAAATGAAGCTGAATCCAACGGGTTGAAATTGCAACATATAGTCTTCACATCCGAACAAAATGAACGAATGCATTCCACTTGAAATGGTCACATATCCATAAATTGAGAAGCCACTTAGAAATTAGGTAGAGGAATAAATCAACAAGGTACGGAGCAAGAACGAATACTCGGTAAGAAATCCCAATCTCAAACCAAATATCCGTGGAAGAAGAACTAGAGCTACAAGAATTCCCACCTATGAAACTCCCGAACAATCAGGTGTTGGGGATACAGGGGAAGCATAATATCTCACCCAAATCTAGCAAATCCTGCATCCAGCTATATCCATCCTTCAACACATAACCGAGAAAAACTTCGGAAACCATCTACCTCAACCTTCGAAAAGCATCCGTTATGGCAATACTCCCGAACTCCCGCCCCAGTACTAGGTGGCGTCGAGGTTATCTCACCAATGAACTGCATAAAAGAGATTTTCGATGTCGGCGTACTAAACTCAGGTATTCCAGAACTGCAACGATAAAATTGTGATGACAACACCTCAGAGCTCAACTCCCCGGGACACTGCCACAACCCCTAAAGACAGGAGGAACCAAGAACAATGTTCTCGTCACAAAACCATCGGAACGATTCCAAGATACCCGCGTGATCCTAAATTTTTTTTTGTGAAATTTGAGAAGAGAAGAGTCAAAACTCTACGTCAAGATGCCTTACTAGAGTGATGGGGAGACTGGGGAGTAAAAGAATTCCTAAACTCTCCGATATATAATTCCTAAATGACACCAAACATTTTTCTAGACACAACTCGGCCGCTAAAAACGATCAAGCAATGGGGGCTCCTAAGGTCGGGGAAGGCTCTGATTACCAACTTGTAACGCCCTCGATGCGGCTATATCTCCCACGTGTCGAGGCACGACTTAGAGGCATAACCGCATTGAATGTGATGTCACAAGTTAGGCAATCTTCACAGCATCCCATGTAATATAGATAATAAAAGGGGAGATACATAGTTGGCTTACACTCGCCACGTCAATCAAAGTACATAAATAGCATTGCATCAATCAAACACTCATGGCCCGACTATGGCGCCAAAATAAAAGATAAACCCCAACATGCGACATGGTCCCGATCGCCCCAACTGGGCACCACTACTAATCATCAGGGAAAGACACATAGTAATGGCGTGAGTCCTCGTTGAACCCCCACTTGAGCTCAAGCGCGTTATCTGGAACTGAGTCATTAGGCCCTGCGTCTGGTTTGGAAGTAATCTGTGAGCCACAGGGACACAGCAATCTCGCACCCTCGCGATCAATACTATTTAAGCTTATAGGTAAGGCAAGGTAAATATGTGGAGCTACAGCAAGCGACTAGCATATATGGTGGCTAACCTGTTCCCAAAAGAGAGCGAGAAGAGAAGGCAAGGCGCGAACGAATAACTAGAGAACAACCAGCGACAAGCATTACTCCAACACCGTGTTCACTTCCCGAACTCCGCCGAGAAGAGACCATCACGGTAACTCACACAGTTGATTCATTTTAATTAAGTTAAGGTTCAAGTTATCTACAACCGGACATTAACAAATTCCCATCTGCCCATAACCGAGGGCACGGCTTTCGAAAGTTCAAATCCCTGCAGGGGAGTCCCAACTTAGCCCATGACAAGCTCTCACGGTCAACGAAGGAATAGACCTCCTCCCGAGACATTCCGATCAGACTCGGTATCCCGGTTCTACAAGACATTTCGACAAGTTAAAACCAATCCAGCAACACCGCCCGAATGTGCCGACAAATCCCGATAGGAGCTGCACATATCTCTTTCCCAGGGCACACTCAGATTGTCCTAGGTACGGGTAGGCCAGCCCAGTGTTGCCCCTGGTGGCCACCGGCAGCTGACAGGTGGACCAACAACTCAGAGGAGCACTGGCCCGGGGGGGTTTAAAATAAGATGACCCTCGGGCTCCGGAAACCCAAGGGAAAAAAGTCTAGGTTGCAAATGGTAAAACCAAGGTTGGGCATTGCTGGAAAAGCTTTAATCAAGGCAAACTATCAAGGGGTTCCCATTATCACCCAACCGCGTAAGGAACGCAAAAATCCGGGAACATAACACCGATATGACAGAAACTAGGGCGGCAAGAGTGGAACAAAACACTAGGCGAGAGGCCGAGCCTTCCACCCTTTACCAAGAATATAGATGCATTAAGTTAACAAGATAATATAATGATATCCCAACAAGTAAATAATGTTCCAACAAGGAACGGTCTCCAATCTTCACCTGCAACTAGCAACGCTATAAGAGGGGCTGAGCAAAGCGGTAACATAGCCAATCAACGGTTTGCTAGGACATGGTGGGTTAGAGGTTGGACATGGCAAATCGGGAGGCATGATAAGCAAGTGGTAGGCATCGTAGCATAGGCATAGCAAAAGAGCGAGCATCTAGCAAAGCAAAGATAGTAGTGATTTCAAGGGTATGATCATCTTGCCTGCAAAGTTGTCAGAGTTGACTGGATCCTCGAAAGGAAACTCAACAGGCTCCTCGTTAGCGAACTCGCCTCCCAGCTCTACCCAAACAAGACAAACAAGCAAACGGAACAAAATCAACCATGTGCAAACTCAAACAAGATGATGCAAACATAGTATGCTATGCGGGATGCGACATGTGATGCATATGCAAGATTTGACAAGGAAGGAATGAACCTGGCCTCAACTTGGAAATCCAAGTGTGCCACTGGAAAGGTGAGATGAAATCGCTTGAAAATGATATAAAGAACGCCGGAATCGGAGTCACGGTTTGGAAATGGCAAGCAATTCAAATATGGCACCGGTCTACGATATACAGCAAGTAGACACCTAAATGCAACAAGATGAACATGCTACAACACCCAAACATGACAACAAAAAACATGGCAGGGATCCATACATGATGCTTAACAAAATATGAACACTGAGCTACGGCCAATTCATCAATTAACAGGTTCAAACAAGCATGGCAAAAATGCATTTGGTAAACAGATTTCAGACTTAGTGAAATTAACACTTGTCTGGAATTTCAGATCAGGTAGCACACTTTGGAGCATGAAAACTATATGCTACAGGACCTGAACATGGCAAAGTAAAGCATGAAATGGAGCTACTCAAAGAGCTTAAGAAAAGTCCCTTAGTGACCTTGAGCCAAAAGGGATCAGAAAATACATTTGCAAGCATGTGAACATGGCAAAAACATAATCAGCTCTCAGACTTGGTGAAAAACTGGAGCATGCAAATCAGATATCAAGTAGGCATGTTTATGAGCTCGATGCACTCACTACAGAGCATGTCATGACAATCTAAGCATACACCCAACAAGAATATACATTATACAAGCTAGACATGGCAAGAACAATAACATATCATGCACGGATCAACTATAACATCCTCGGCAATATCGCTAACAAGTAGACAATCTGCCCAGATTCACGAAATAGCAAAAATAGAGATCGATTGCTCAAGCTAGGGTGCTCCATAATTGCAAACAAAGACATGGATGTATAGAGCACTACAAGATTAACAAAACATCCTTACTGATCAACCTCAAAAGAGGCACGGATCACTAGGAAACAACATG